>NW_025534579.1:0-175000 GCF_020615455.1 Coregonus clupeaformis | reverse complement strand
GTATATAAAACCCTTTTTCTGGTTTCTCCCTACTTCTTGATCGGTTTTTCTGTGTCTGTACAGTGTGTGCGTGTATGTATGTTTTTTTTCAATTTCATTTGTGTGTGTTATGTGTGTGTTTTTCTTTTGTACGTGTTTGTTCTTTTGTAATCTCATATTGTATATTCAATGTAATAAATCATAGTAGCCAGGTACCACTGAGCTGAACCCATCACAACTACTCTCTCTCTATCTCTCTGGCTTAAAATAAAACTCTATTGTTTCTCCATTTTCATTTTCAATATCTTATTCCCACCTCTCCCTAGTCCATCAACAGTCCTCTCCCTAGTCCACCAACCAGTCCTCCCCCTCTCCCTAGTCCATCAACAGTCACTCCCCTCTCCTTAGTCCATTGACCAGTCTCCCCCTCTCCCTAGTCCATTGACAGTCTCCCGCTCTCCCCTAAGTTCCATCTCACTCCCCCTCTCCCTAGCCCATCGACAGTCCTCCCCTCTCCCTAGTCCATCAGCAGTCCTCCCCCTCTCCCTAGCCCATCGACAGTCCTCCCCCTCTCCCTAGTCCATCGACAGTCCTCCCCCTCTCCTAGTCCGCCGACAGTCTCCCCCTCTCTCTAGTCCATCTGACAGTCCTCCCCCTCTCCCCTAGTCCATCAGCAGTCTTTCCCCTCCCTCTCTTCCACTGTCAGTCTCTCACTTAAACATACCTGGGCTTCACATTCCAACATCTATAAGGGATGGGAAACAAGTGGTTGGAAGAAATACATAAACGCAATTTGACAATAGTCTAGATCAGCAAAAACCAAAAACAATTATCTTGCTTTGTCTTCTTTCCTGCTGTTCGACAAGTGTTTGACTGTTATTTGTTTTGATGCACCACTTTTCACAGCTATAGGGCACTGTCACTGTATTAGTGAATGGAGTTCTGGTATGTACACCTACCTTACCTGTCTATTACACCTTTATTGTGACGAGAAGAAGTCATTGTCACAGTCATTTTCTATGAACAATCACTCAATTTGCAGTTCCACTGATTGCAAAATCCCATTCAACACATGATTGCATGATCCAATATTCATATTTGCTAAACTGCAGAAAAACAAGTAAAAACCAGATTTCGAGATTCAGTGACAGTACGAGCCTCAGCATTCTCCATCCCCTCATCAATTCCTCTTTGTCCTAATGTTTTTTGCTTCACTTTCCTCCGTTCTGTCATGGCTCAATAAACAACTCTGTGACAGTTCCATGGAGCAGACAATTAGTTCATTACAACCCAACGATTTAAAAATAGCAGAGTAGTATTCCATATCATCCTACTTCATTTCATTTTCCCAGATTAGGCTGTCATTACTCTCTCTCCTCCTGTTTTTTTCATTCAGTCCTTCTTTCCCTCTGCTCTTTCCCTCTCTTTGCTTTGATATTACTTTTGTGTGTATGTGTTTCTGTCCTACCTGCAGGCCACCCCATGCACGACCCAGACTCCACACCTGTCCTCTGACAACCTCATTTACAACTCATAAATCATTCACCGCTAACACCCGTACTCAGACACACACACACCCCCCACAGCCCCAGCTCTTCTGTGTGTGTGAAAATTCAACTTGTCAAATTGGTTGATGATTATACATCATCACCATTCAGTCAGTCACCCAGTCACCCATTCGGTCATCACCCATCCCAGTCTCAATATCTGGGTGAAAAGCCTTGCTGTCGCTGGCCAGCTTATAAGGTGGCTCTAAGAGGCACTTTAGTGGAAATGAGAGAATGAGATAGGTTTATTTGTGTGTAGTAAACTCACTGAATCTAAAAACACACACTTGTGTAAGAGCTACACACACACACCCTCAATAAACTGAAACCAACAACAACATGGAGGATTACTCTGCACATATTGATATCAAAACCTGGCATTGAGTCTGGTCTCCAGTGGGTCAAAAGCCAATGGTCGACATCGGCTTTGAACAGGGGCAGTGGCTTTATTGTTGACCTTTCGGACCCTGATTGTGTCCCAAATCAACCCTATCCCTTTATAATTCACTACTTTTTCAGGCCCTGGAAAGTGTGCACTAAAACAGATAAGTGTCATTTGAACTCCTAACTGTTGTCCTCTGTGTGTCCAGCAGCCCTGACCCACCTGGTTGTTTCCTCTACCCTCTAGCATAATCTGTTTCTCTCCAAACACTGGCTACTTCAATTATTCTTTTATTTCATATTTCACGCAATGTTCCCATAGTATGACATATGAATGAATGAATAATAAAACACACCAAATAAGTATCCTATTACATACGTCCTTATGGTTTTAATCTTTATAATCTTACATCAGTTATAATTGATAAAGCAATAATACATTACGCCTACTGTAACATTGCTTCAAGGGATGTTATTTGCCTAATACATGCACACTACCCCTAACCAAACATAGGAAACAATGCTAACTATTGTATCCACCGAAGCGATTGCGATCAAGTGACTTTGACCCCCCGTGGCCTCTACAACCATATTCAGAGATTTAGCTATAGAAATGGTGACAGTCTCTTACACATCCAGTTTTTTTATTAGCATAATAATCTCCTCGACAAAAGACAATTACAATTAGCCTATAGCCTACATTCCAGATTATTCTGGAATTGTACAGCATTAACGCCAGCTAAGCACTTTCATTTCGAACTTTGAACAAAGCTGTTCGCGGGGCGTCCAGTGGTTCTTTCTTGTCTCGAGTGAAAGAGAAGAAGAGAGATGTTGGCGGGCTACATTGGTTTCTCCGACTTTCACGATAGTTTGCAGAGTCTCTCCCCGTTTTATGGGTAAACTGATACTCAGGCTCGTCTATTGTATTGTGGAGGAAAAATTCACTCACATCCCTCTTTTTTTATGCGCTCAGTGTTGTTTTCTCCGGCTTTCTCGAAAGTTTTCAGAGTCTCTCTCCCGTCTTGTGTGTACTTCATACTACAGGCTCTGTTATTTTTTTGGAAAGAGCAGAGAGGGGAGGAAAAACATACTCCATCCCTCTTTTTCTTGGGCGCTTTGTACCGCGGGCGCTTTGTACAGTTTCTTGCCAATTCATGAGGGCACAATCAAGGTGTATTCGTGTTTGAATCTGAACATCTGAATTCATTCTGTGATTACGTTTTTTGGCGTGAAGAATAATCGCTTGTCATTGGGAAAGTGTCAAACTTCCATATCGTCTCATATTTCCCGGAATTTACAGCGTCTTTGCTCGCTCTCTCCCTTCGGCGAAATTCTTTTTATCTCCTGGGAAGATCTAACTTTCTACACGACGGGTACAACGTTGACAATGACATCGTTTGGGTTTGTTTGTAAAAAGAGAACACCGATTTGACCTTGAGTTCGTGTTCAACTACCATTCCTATACACCGATCATGCTATTAATATTTTCACTTTTCAGCGGCTGAGTTTTATTAAAATATTTAAAAATCACACGATTGTTGGTCTGTTCATACATTATCACCCACCATATGCTTGTAAAACGTCTTGTGTCTTACAATGGGAATCAAAAAAAGCATAAAGGCTACAGTGTAGTGTTAATTTTTTGTAATACATCTGTGTTCCAACCTAATCAATGAACAAACCTCAGAGTTGATCGTTTACCGGCACGCGGCTACAATGTTGCGTGGCAATGATACAATGAGCTACTGTTGCACGGTTCGGATGACGTAGTTAAGTGATGTTTCCTATGTTTTTTGTAGTGGGCTGTTATCATAAAACACTGCATGATTTTCCAAACCCATTGACCTCCGTTTGCAGAGCTCTTCCAAAACAGACAACATTTTACATTTCCTCTTTGCGATTTGTGCACAACAGATTTGTGAAACGGAAGCTTTTACTCCACCAGCCTACCTACTGGGATCTAATAAAATACCACCCACCACAGCATCTCATCCTACAGACTGAGACTTCAGAAAACTACTCTCCAGTTATTTTAAGCCAAGTTGGCTCATAGGCCAATATTCATTCACATGGGCTCTCAGTGCCTGGCTGACCGATATGGTTTTCCATGTGCTCCTGGGGAGCATCCACCATTGCATCTGTCAACTGAACACATACATTTAGGTATAAAAAGCCCCCTACAATTGAAGCCTGCATGGCATTGTCAATGACAGCGTTACTATTTGAATACCATTCTAACAGGTAGGTACTGTGAGGCACTGTCCAATCTCATTCCCACATATCCCATCTAATGCTGAATAATTAACTACAACTCTAACCCCTAGCAGAGCCAGTCACTCCACATGCTGTTGGGGTTCGAGACCCAGAACAGGGAAGAGCCCCTGCCCCCTCAAGGTCCAAAGGGGCCCCGGCGTTTCCCCTCCTCGCTCTCTCTCTCTCTCTCTCTGTGTTCCGGACTGACCATGAGTAATGGCCTGTTTGTCATTCATTCGTTCATGCAACATACACATATACCTACACCTATTGATTCATGTTTCCTGCACAAGCCCAAGTGTGTTACCTGTCCTAACCCTCTGTCCCTAGACAACAGCCCCCTCCTTCTGTAGTCACTGACCTGCCTTATTTAAAGTCCCACACATTGTATGTTCTTTCTCTCCCTCTCTCTCTCTCTCTTCTCCTCTCTCCTCCATTCCTTCTCCTCCATCCCTTCTCACTCCATCCCTTCTCCTCTCCTCCATCCCTTCTCCCCCATCCCTTCTCCCTCTCTCCTCCATCCCCTTCTCCTCCATCCCTTCTCCCTCTCTCCTCCATCCCTTCTCCCCTCTCTCCTCCATCCCTTCTCCTCTCTCCTCCATCCCTTCTCCTCTCTCCTCCATCCCTTCTCCTCTCTCCCTCCATCCCCTTCTCCTCTCTCCCTCCATCCCTTCTCCTCATCCCTTCTCCTCTCTCACTCCATCCCTTCTCCTCTCTCCTCCATCCCTCTCTCTCTCCTCCATCCCTTCTCCTCTCCCCCTCCATCCCTTCTCCTCCATCCCTTCTCCTCTCCCCTCCATTCCCTTCTCCTCTCCCCTCCATCCCTTCTCCTCTCTCCTCCATCCCTTCTCCTCTCCCCTCCCATCCCTTCTCCTCTCTCCCTCCATCCCTTCTCCTCCATCCTTCTCCTCTCTCCTCCCATCCCTTCTCCTCTCTCCCTCCCATCCACTTCTCCTCTCCCCTCCATCCCTTCTCCTCATCCCTTCTCCTCTCTCCTCCATCCCTTCTCCTCTCTCCTCCCATCTTCTCCCTCTCTCCTCCCATCCCTTCTCCTCTCTCCTCCTGTCCCTTCCCCTCTCTCCTCACATCCCTTCTCTCCTCTCCCTCCATCCCTTCTCCTCACCTTCTCCCTCTCTCCACTCCATCCCTTCTCCTCTCCCTCCATCCCTTCTCCTCTCTCCTCCATCCCTTCTCCTCCATCCTTCTCTCCTCTCCCCTCCATCCCTTCTCCTCTCTCCTCCACTCCCTTCTCCTCTCTCCCTCCATCCCTTCTCCCCCCATCCCTTCTCCTCTCTCCTCCATCCCTTCTCCTCTCCCCCCTCCATCCCCTCTCCCCTCCATCCCTTCTCCTCTCCTCCCTCCATCCCTTCTCCTCTCCTCTCACCCTTCTCCTCTCTCCCCTCCACCCCCCATAAAGAGTCATCTCTGTCATTAGAACCCCATTCTCATTGAGATTAACGTTAAATAACATTTCCATTATTGAAAGCCAGATTTTGAGATCTCTCTCTGTGTGTGGGTGTGTGTGTGTGTGTGTGTGTGTGTGTGAAAGAATATTGGATGGTCTCCCCACATGTCATCTGTTTACTGACTCCCACACAGAGCCAGGTTTCCTTCCACCCGTCCGTGCATCTCACTACACACACACACATACTGAAAGTCGTATGTTCACTCCACGTGCCCTGTAGGCTCAAATCACTGCAACAACATTCCCTCTTCTAAAACTCCCTGTCATTTTAAATCGCCATTATGCTCCTAATGTTTCAGGCAGACTAATAGCTCTCCACAAGTGTTAATTTGGGCCGTATCTCCCGTCTGAAGACCGTTTGGTAAACAAGTCAGAATAATGATTTGTCGAACAAAGAACCAGTGTCTGTCTGTTAAGAAGTTGGAGAGAAGAACACACAGTTGATGAACAACCCCAGTTTTTTATTTCTATAGATGGGTTGGTTGTTTTAGCAACACACGCATTCACTTAACCATGGGGACAAAACGGTGATTTGGCTTAGATTATTACAACATATAAACTATATTTCGGCTCCATATGTTTTATTGAAAACATAAATACATTTTGCAATTGAGCACTTGTTGTCTCTCTATACATAGTTAAAGTTGTTGGTTAGCTAACTTTATTGAATTTAAACCATATTAGCGAATAGACATGAAATCAGTCAAAACACCTCAAAACAAGATCGGTATCAAGAACAAGATGAAACACGCTCACTTACGATTCCCCTTACATGGCGCTTCTTGTCATTTGTTGCTATCACAATCTGGCCATCCAGAATCACAACAACACGCTCACTTCTGCCCCATGGAAGCGTAAGCACATGGTTTTAGTATGACGTTATCAGCCGCTAACCCATCTATTCATCATTTAGTATTTATACTTAATTTTCTCTCTCCACCATTCACTTTTCATTATAGTCACTTGCCACAATAATTTATCATATTCACTCATATTACATTAAAGATATTTACTTTCTATTCATAGTACATTCACATACAATACCATGGTACTTACCTATGGAACAGCAAGAGAACTGCCCCTCCCTATCTTCAGGCTCTGCTCAAACTCCTACATCCCAACCCGAACATTCTGCCACCTCCGGGTCTCTTGGCTCCTCCCACCCCAACGGAGGTGCAGCTCCTGCCATCTAAGCTCTTCTGTCCCGGCTACCCAATGGTGGAACCAGCTTCCTCTTAAGCTAGCACAGCTAGAGTCCCTACCCATTATCTGAAAACATCTGAAACCATACCGCTTCGACAAGTATTTTTGGAATAATCCCACAGCACTCTATCGTGAATTTACACTTGACTTTTCCCCAGCTTACTAGCTCTTACTTTGATGATAGCTACTTTATTGAGGAAAATGTACTTACTATGATTGTGATTGTGGTTGTCCCACCTAAGCTATCTTAAGATTAATGAACTAACTGTAAATCGCTCTGGATAAGAGCATCTGCTAAATGACTAAAATGTAAATGTAGATTTGGGGAAAGTGGGACAGTTAAGGACAGGTAGTTCCTACAGGTGGTTTAGTGAACAGTAGTGTGGTCTGAGGTAAAGGTTTAGTGCCGCTTGTACGTCCCGGGTGTGTGTAATGGAAGCATTGGCTTTTGGTCTTAGTGCCTGGCAGTGTGTTAAATCTGTACTTGGGGCTTTGAAGCTAGAGTCCGAAGGTTGTTTGCTGTGGAAACACAGGGCCATGTCTGCATGCATGTGTGCGTGGTTCATCAGATCACTCAACATGTTCATTCCCGGGTGTTTGCTCACCAAGTCAACCTGGGAAGGTCCATAGTCTCCCCACCCTGACCGTTTCACTTTATATTTCCTATAAAGTCCTGTTCTTACTGTCAGTCCTCCTTGGGTAACACCAGATGCCTCATGTTATATTACTGTCAGTCCTCCTGGATAACGCTAGATGCTTCACATTATATCTACTGTCAGTCCTCCTGGATGACACCGATGCCTCATGTTATATTACTGTCGGTCCTCCTGGATGACACCGATTCCTCACGTTATATTACTGTCAGGTCCTCCTGGATAACGCTAGATGCTTCACATTATATTACTGTCATTCCTCCTGGATGACACCAGATGCCCTCACGTTATATTACTGTCAGTCCTCCTGGATGACACCAGATGCCTCACGTTATATTACTGTCATTCCTCCTGGGTAACACCAGATGCCTCATGTTATATTACTGTCAGTCCTCCTGGATGACGCCAGATGCCTCATGTTATATTACTGTCGTCCTCCTGGATAATTCTAGATGCTTCATGTTCTGTTACTGTCAGTCCTCCACTGGATGACACCAGATGCCTCCACGTTATATTACTGTCAGTCCTCCTGAACACCTGATGCCTCATGTTATATTGCTGTCAGTCCTCCTGGATGACACCAGATGCCTCATGTTATATTACTGTCAGTCCTCCTGGATGACACCAGATGCCTCACGTTATATTCTGTCAGTCTCTCCTGGATAACGCTAGATGCTTCCACATTATTACATTACTGTCAGTCCTCCTGGATGACACCGATGCCTCACGTTATATTACTGTCAGTCCTCCTGGATGACACCAGATGCCTCACGTTATATTACTGTCAGTCCTCCTGGGTAACACCAGATGCCTGAGCATTTATTCTGTCAGTCCTCTGGATGACGCCAGATGCCTCATGTTATATTACTGTCAGTCCTCCTGGATAATGCTAGATGCTTCATGTTCTGTTACTGTCAGTCCTCCTGGATGACACCAGATGCCCTCACGTTATATTACTGTCAGTCCTCCTGGTAACACCAGATGCCTCATGTTATATTACTGTCAGTCCTCCTGGATGACGCCGAGATGCCCTCATGTTATATTACTCGATCGTCCTCCTGGATGACACCAGATGCTTTATTACTGTCAGTCCTCCTTGATAACGCCAGATGCTTCATGTTCTGTTACTGTCAATCCTCCTGGATGACACCAGATGCTTCATATTCTATTACTGTCAGTCCTCCTGGATGACACCAGATGCTTCATGTTCTGTTACTGTCAGTCCTCCTGGATGACACCAGATGCTTCATGTTCTGTTACTGTCAGTCCTCCTGGATGACACCAGATGTCTCACGTTATATTACTGTCAGTCCTCCTGGGTAACACCAGATGCCTCATGTTCTATTACTGTCAGTCCTCCTGGATGACGCCAGATGCCTCATGTTATATTACTTTCACGGTCCTCCTGGATGACACCAGATGCTTTATTACTGTCAGTCCCTCCTTGATAACGCCAGATGCTTCATGTTCTGTTACTGTCAGTCCTCCTGGATGACACCAGATGCTTCATATTCTATTACTGTCAGGTCCTCTGGATGACACCAGATGCTTCATGTTCTGTTACTTTCAGTCCTCCTGGATGACACCAAGATGCTTCATGTTCTGTTACTGTCGTCCCCTGGATGACACCAGATGTAATGTTCTGTTACTGGCAATCCTCCTGGATGCACCAGATGCTTCAGTTGTTCTGTTTACTGTCAGTCCTCCTGGATGACACCAGATGCTTCATGTTCTGTTACTGTCAGTCCTCCTGGATGACACCAGATGCTTCATGTTCTTTTACTGTCAATCCTCCTGGATGACACCAGATGCTTCATGTTCTGTTAATGTCAGTCCACCTGGATGACACCAGATGCTTCATGTTCTTTTACTGTCAATCCTCCTGGATGACACCAGATGCTTCATGTTCTGTTACTGTCAGTCCTCCTGGATGACACCAGATGCTTCATGTTCTGTTAATGTCGAGTCCACCTGGATGACACCAGATGCTTCATGTTCTTTTACTGTCAATCCTCCTGGATGACACCAGATGCTTCAGTGTTCTGTTACTGTCAATCCCTCCTGGATCGACACCAGATGCTTCAGGTGTTCTGTTAGTGTCAGTCCCACCTGGATGACACCAGATGCTTCATGTTCTTTTACACTGTCAATCCACCTGGATGACACCAGATGCTTCATGTTCTTTTTACTGTCAATCCTCCTGGATGACACCGATGACACTTCATGTTCTGTTAATGTCAGTCCACCTGGATGAGCACTCAGATGCTTCATGTTCTGTTACTGTCAGTCCACCTGGATGACACCAGATGCTTCATGTTCTGTTACTGTCAGTCCTCCTGGATGACACCAGATGCTTCATGTTCTGTTACTGTCAGTCCTCCTGGATGACACCGATGCTTCATGTTTTGCTCGTGGATAAGTAGAGTTTATTCCTCTTGTGTTACTATTTTCTTACTTATTTTAAACTCTGCATTGTTGTGAAGGGCTCATAAGCAATCATTTCACGATAAAGTCTACACCAGTTGTATTCTAGGCGCATGAGACATCGATTTGATTTACAGTATGGTGAATCATTTAGTTCCTCAGTTCTCTAACGGTGAACTTTAGGAATATCCCCACCTGAACTTTTCAGTTTCCATTTCCTGTCCTACATTTACTGTCAATCCTGGAAATTCCAAAATTCCAGAAAACAGTTTAAGCTCACCATGGATGATGGTAAATTGATGGTGACTCAGTGACTTGTTTCAGTGTGTGGAGGGTGACATATAAATGTCCTATATGTTCATGAAGTAGAATCCTTGGTGTTTGCTCTTGTTTTCCACTAGCTTCACCTTTTTATGGGGCAGTTAGTTGGTTGCCAAGTATGCTTCTGTCACTGCAGTGCTACTCAGGTGTTTGCTATGGGATGTTTGTGGATTTGGCCACTTGGTGACTACTGTCGTGTGTGGTGTGTGTGTGTGTGTTAAGTTGGATTCTTGCCCTTGGTGACCAAGCTGTGGCATGTTGTGACAGTCCTAATGTCCCGCTATGGCTTGGTGGTAGTTTTGAGAAGTGACTCTGTGTTGGTGCCCTGTCTCTCTGTGTGTGACCTCACATAAATGATGTTGCTGGACACACACACACACACTGGGACATCCCCCTGAGGTGGTGGCATCATGCAGAGGGTGGCGGTGTGACCTCACCGGCCTGGGGTTTGTTTAGGTGTGTGTGTGTTGTCGCAGGTGTCCCGGTGTGTGTCAACACTGGGTCGAGGTGAGATCACACCCTCTCACCCTGTAGGGCACACTGCTGCCGCACACTGCGGTTCCTCTTCTGCTGTTGTCAACTCCCAACTCACCCAACACACACACGCAGACAGTATGCTGTAGCCTCTTCGACAGAGGACTTAGGGGGGTTCACACCGCAGACAGTATGCCGTAGGCCTCTTCAGACAGAGGACTTAAGGGGTTCACAACGCAGACAGTATGCTGTAGGCCTCTTCAGACAGAGGACTTAAGGGTTCACACACGCAGACAGTATGCTGTAGGCCTCTTCAGACAGAGGACTTAACGGGTTCACACGCTAGCGTATGCTGTAGGCCTCTTCCGACAGAGGACTTAAGGGGTTCACACACGCGACGGTATGCTGTAGGCCTCTTCAGACAGAGGACTTAAGGGGTTCGCACCACGCAGACAGTATGCTGTAGGCCTCTTCAGACAGAGGACTTAAGGGGTTCACACACCAGACAGTATGCTTAGGCCTCTTCAGCGAGGACTTAACGGGTTCACACCGCAGACAGTATACTTAGGTCTCTTCAGACAGAGGACTTAAGGGTTCACACCACTCTGCAGACAGTATGCTGTAGGCCTCTTCCAGACAGAGGACTTAAAGGGGTTTCACACACGCAGACAGTATGCTGTAGCCTCTTCAGACAGAGGACTTAAAGGGGGTTCACACACGCAGACAGTATGCTGAGGCCTCTTCAGACAGAGGACTTAAGGGTTCACACACGCAGACATATGCTGTAGGCCTCTTCAGACAGAGGACTTAAGGGGTTCACACACGCAGACAGTATGCTGTAGCCTCTTCAGACAGAGGACTTAAGGGGTTCAGCACACTTGCAGACAGTATGCTGTAGGCCTCTCTCAGACAGAGACTTAGGGGTTCACACACGCGCAGACAGTATGCTGTAGGCCTCTTCAGACAGAGACTTAACGGGTTCACACACCAGAAACAGCATGCTGTAGGCCTCTTCAGACAGAGGACTTAAGGGGTTCACACACGCAGACAGTATGCTGCTAGCCTCTTCAGACAGAGGACTTAAGGGGATTCACACCCGCACGTATGCTGTAGGCCTCTTCAGACGGACTTAAGGGGTTCACGGACGTATGCTGTAGGCCTCTTCAGACAGAGGACTTGTTCACCGCAGACAGTGATGCTGTAGGCCTCTTCAGACAGAGGACTTAAGGGGTTCACACCATGAGACAGTACTGCTGTAGGCCTCTTCAGACAGAGGACTTAAGGGGTTCACACACCATGAGTATGCTGTAGGCCTCTTCAGACAGAGGACTTAAGGGGTTCACACCACGCCAGACAGTATGCTGTAGGCCTCTTCAGACAGAGGACTTTGGGGTTCACACGCCATGAACCGTATGCTGTAGGCCTCTTCAGACAGAGGACTTGGGAGTTCACACACGCATGACAGTATGCTGTAGGCCTCTTCAGACAGAGGACTTAAGGGGTTCACACACGCAGACAGTATGCTGTAGGCCTCTTCAGACAGAGGACTTAAGGGGTTCACACCACGCCAGACAGTGATGCTGTAGGCCTCTTCAGACAGAGGACTTAAGGGGTTCTACATGCTTCCCATCCAAAACCGCTTCTGCATATATTATGACGATATTGTGCTTTTACGGCTGTTTGTGTACATTTATTTCTGGAGACAAGCTGAAGTTCGGTAGCTGACATCTCGCCTTTTTCGTCTGTGATTGGTCAACAGTAGGGATTCTTCAGCAAAGTTTTTGTTGTCATTCAATGAGAGCGACTCGTTTTCATACACATTGTTTTCTTGACGGAGAAATACTGAACCAAACATCTAAGATCTACTGGGCAAAATTCACAATTAATGACGATTTCTTGATCTTCGGTTCATTCGGACCTATTTTGAGGAAGTGTATACTGGCTAAGGCGTTTTTTCAAGCAAAGGTCTTTTTAAGGGGAGTATGCCCTTTAGAGACAGTATGTTGTAGGCCTCTCCAGGCAGAGGACTTGGAGACAGTATGTCTCTATATCCATATGAGTAGAGTTCTCTGCTCCCTGTCTGTTCTGTCTTCTATATCCATATGGAGAGTAGCGTTCTCTGCTCCCTGTCTGTTCTGTCTTCTATATCCATGTGGAGAGTAGAGTTCTCTGCTCCCTGTCTGTTCTGTCTTCTATATCCAGTATGGAGAGTAGAGTTCTCTGCTCCCTGTCTGTTCTGTCCCGCATTTCTATATCCATATGGAGAGTGAGTTCTCTGCTCCCTGTCTGTTCTGTCTTCTATATCCATATGGAAAGTAGAGTTCTCTGCTCCCTGTCTGTTCTGTCTTCTATATCCATATGAGTAGAGTTCTCTGCTCCCTGTCTGTTCTGTCTTCTATATCCATATGGAGAGTAGAGTTCTCTGCTCCCTGTCTGTTCTGTCTTCTATATCCATATGGGAGAGTAGAGTTCTCTGCTCCCCTGTCTGTTCTGTCTTCTATATCCATATGGAGAGTGAGTTCTCTGCTCCCTGTCTGTTCATGTCTTCTATATCCATATGGAGAGTAGAGTTCTCTGCTCCCTGTCTGTTCTGTCTTCTATATCCATATGGAGAGTAGAGTTCTCTGCTCCTGTCTGTTCTGTCTTCTATATCCATATGGGGAGTAGAGTTCTCTGCTCCCTGTCTGTTCTGTCTTCTATATCCATATGGAGAGTAGAGTTCTCTGCTCCCTGTCTGTTCTGTCTTCTATATCCATATGGAGAGTAGAGTTCTCTGCTCCCTGTCTGTTCTGTCTTCTATATCCATATGGAGAGTAGAGTTCTCTGCTCCCTGTCTGTTCTGTCTTCTATATCCATATGGAGAGTAGAGTTCTCTGCTCCCTGTCTGTTCTGTCTTCTATATCCATATGGAGAGTAGAGTTCTCTGCTCCCTGTCTGTTCTGTCTTCTATATCCATATGGAAGGTAGAGTTCTCTGCTCCCTGTCTGTTCTGTCTTCTATATCCATATGGAGAGTAGAGTTCTCTGCTCCCTGTCTGTTCTGTCTTCTATATCCATATGGAGAGGAGTTCTCTGCTCCCTGTCTGTTCTGTCTTCTATATCCGTATGCACAGAGTTGTGTTGACTAGCTAATGTCCACGCAAGTTTTTGCAAGGTTCTCTTCCTTCTTGTTTGTGTTTGTCCGGATGTTTGGAGCAGAAAACATGCAGTGTTAAATCTCCCTGTGGTCTGGAAGAATGTCAGGCACGGCCAGAGCAGAGGTTGTGCTGTTTTCTATTTAAGACTCTGGTAATGTTAGTCGTGCTTCCCATCTGACCTCTTCAAAGCTACTGCTTCATACTCTGCTCTGGCTCCCCAGCCCTGGTAGAAGGGAGCAGTAGAGAGACGGTTGGATGGTGCTGGTTGAAGGAGCAGTAGAGAACGGTTGGATGGTGCTGGTTGAAGGGAGCAGTAGAGAGGACGGTTGGATGGTGCTGGTTGAAGGAGCAGTAGAGAGACGGTTGGATGGTGCTGGTTGAAGGGAGCAGTAGAGAGACGGTTGGATGGTGCTGGTAGAAGGAGCAGTAGAGGAGACGGTTGGATGGTGCTGGTGAGGGAGCAGTAGAGAGACGGTTGGATGGTGCTGGTTGAAGGGAGCAGTAGAGAGACGGTTGGATGGTGCTGGTAGAAGGGAACAGTAGAGAGACGGTTGGATGGTGCTGGTTGAAGGGAGTAGAGACGGTTGGATGGTGCTGGTTGAAGGGAGCAGTAGAGACGGTTGGATGGTGCTGGTGAAGGGAGCAGTAGAGAGACGGTTGGATGGTGCTGGTTGAAGGGAGCAGTAGAGAGACGGTTGGATGGTGCTGGTAGAAGGGACAGTGAGAGCGGTTGGATGGTGCTGGTTGAAGGGGAGCAGTAGAGAGACGGTTGGATGGTGCTGGTTGAAGGGAGCAGTAGAGAGACGGTTGGATGGTGCTGGTTGAAGGGAGCAGTAGAGAGACGGTTGGATGGTGCTGGTTGAAGGGAGCAGTGGAGAGACGGTTGGATGGTGCTGGTTGAAGGGCAGTAGAGAGACGGTTGGATGGTGCTGGTTGAAGGGAGCAGTAGAGAGACGGTTTGGATGGTGCTGCGAATGAACAGGAAGATAAGAGCAGAGTAGAACAACACTATCTTTCATCCCGCAGAGTGAAGGAAGAGCGGAATCGTTTGTTTATACTCTGAGCTACATCAAGTCTCCGTAGGGGAGAAATCAGATGACAAAATCAAAGCTTTGTGTTTTAAATGTGCAGTGGAGAAATGCAGGTACACACACACACACCTGACAGATGGCTGATATATGAGAGCCGCCAAGTGTGTGTGTTTTATTATTTTGTCAGCCGCTCACCGTAGTGTCCAGGTTTTTGGAGGAGGGACTTCACACTAAAGCAGCTTAGCCTACCTGCTGGGGACCTGTTATGTGTTGTCTATGTTGGTGATATTGAACAAGAGCTCTCCATCTGTTTTAATCCTCCTGCGTTCTGTTGGTGCTGGAATTTCATCTTTCTCTCTCTCCCCCATGAACACGTGTATTGGCTCGTTAATCCTCAAACATTCCCTCCGCGGGGTTTAGTTTTAATTATGAGCACTAAAGTAGTGCTAACTCTGAAGTCCCCGCTGCTGCTGCGTGCCAATAGCCTTTAGCTCTTAGAAAGGGTACAGGGTAACACACTGTTACACAGGGTACAGGGTAACACACTGTTACACAGGGTACAGGGTAACACACTGTTACACAGGGTACAGGGTTACACTGTTCCGGGTACAGGGTAACACACTGTTACACGGGTACAGGGTAACACACTGTTACACAGGGTACAGGGTAACACACTGTTACACAGGGTACAGGGGTAACACACTGTTACACAGGGATACAGGGTAACACACTGTTCACAGGGTACAGGGTAACACACTGTTACACAGGGTACAGGGTAACACACTGTTACAGCAGGGTCCAGGGTAACACACTGTTACACAGGGTACAGGAGTAACACACTGTTACCAGGGTACAGGGAACACACTGTTACACAGGGTACAGGGGTAACCACACTGTTACACAGGGTACAGGGTAACACACTGTTACACAGGGTACAGGGTAACACACTGTTACACAGGGTACAGGGTAACACACTGTTACACAGGGTACAGGGTAACACACTGTTACACAGGGTACAGGGTAACACACTGTTACACAGGGTAACACTACACATGGTACAGGGTACCACTATGTTAGACAGGGTACAAGGTAACACTCTGTTAGCTAGAGGGTACAGGGTATTCCCCTCCTGTTTTCAGTGTAAGCGGGGACATTCATTATAAAGTAGGCATGCAGTGTTGTGTGTGTGTGTGTGTTGCTGGATGTTGTGCGTGGAGACATTGGGGGAGGACGTGTGTGTGAGAGACGGTACCATGAACAGCTGGAATGAAGGTCACCATAACCTGCCTGGCAGGAGGTGGAGGGTCACGACAGGTCACACACACACACACCGTGTCTCTATGTTATTCCAAGCTCACCAGATATCCTTGGGTAAGCCTCCTGTATGTTCATGTAAAGGACGTCACCCTGCTTGCTTAGAGAGTACCACTTCCTCCTGATTCCGTCTCACACCGAGGCTCCAACCCAGGACCTCTGCTTTGCTAGCACACGTGACCGCCCTCCCGACGTGTCTTACCAGTCACACAAAAAACTAGCTATTCGGTGGGCGCAAGTGGGGACACTTCAGGCTGAGGAGTAAGTTTCTCACATCCCCTACATACACACGCAGTGTAGTATAGCTCCAGGAAAACCGGTTTAACAGGTTAGCATAGCTCCAGTTGTTCTAACACAGTGTAGGCTAGGCTAGTAGACTAGCATAGCTCCAGTTGTACTAACACAGTGTAGGCTAGGGCTAGTAGACTAGCGTAGCTCGTTGTTCTAACACAGTGTAGGCTAGGCTAGTAGACTAGCGTAGCTCCAGTTGTTCTAACACAGTGTAGGCTAGGCTAGTAGACTAGCGTAGCTCCAGTTGTTCTAACACAGTGCAGGCTAGGCTAGTAGACTAGCGTAGCTCCAGTTGTTCTCATTTACATTTACGTCATTAGCAGACGCTCTAGCTCCAGAGCACCTTACAAGTGTAGGCTAGGCTAGTAGACTAGCGTGGCTCCAGTTGTTCTAACACAGTGTAGGCTAGGCTAGTAGACTAGCGTAGCTCCAGTTTTCTAACACAGTGTAGGCTAGCTAGTGGACTAGCGTAGCTCCAGTTGTTCTAACACAGTGTAGCTAGGCTAGTAGACTAGCGTAGCTCCAGTTGTTCTAGACACAGTGTGGAGGCTAGGCTAGTAGACTAGCGTAGCTCAGTTGTTCTAACACAGTGTAGGCTAGGCTAGTAGACTAGCGTAGCTCGTTGTTCTAACACAGTGTAGAGCTAAGCTAGTAGACTAGCGTAGCTCCAGTTGTTCTAACACAGTGTAGGCTAGGCTAGTAGACTAGCGTAGCTCCAGTTGTTCTAACACAGTGTAGGCTAGGCTAGTAGACTAGCGTAGCTCCAGTTGTTCTAACACAGTGTAGGCTAGGCTAGTAGACTAGCGTAGCTCCAGTTGTTCTAACACAGTGTAGGCTAGGCTAGTAGACTAGCGTAGCTCCAGTTGTTCTAACACAGTAGGCTAAGCCATTAGGCGTGGTTGCTGGCTTTTATGAAGTGAACTCAACTTGCTGAGTGACTTCTTTACACACTGTCTGTGTCTCTGCCATTATCTATTCTGTCTGTGACGTCCCCTAACAGACTGTAAACCTGCTGTGTGAGCATCTGTTCAGCTGTGGGAGTACCTCTCTTGTCTCTCTCTCTGCTGCTTGCTCACAGGCTTTGAGGCTCTAGAAGAGACTCAAACGAAATCCTGGAGAGCTGCAAGAGGTGCAGGCTTTGTTCCAGCCCAGCACTAACACAACTAATTTAGATGGATCATCAACATCTTGATGATTAGTTGAGTAAATTGAATACGATTTGCTGATGCTGGACTGAGAGGACAAACTCTCCAGGGTGGTGGATGCTGAACACTGCTGTAAAAACTGTTACCTGCTGAGCTCTCTCTCTCTCTCTCTCTCTCTCTCTCTCTCTCTCTCTCTCTCTCTCTCTCTCTCTCTCTCTCTCTCTCTCTCTCTCTCTCTCTCTCTCTCTCTCTCTCTCTCTCTCTCTCTTACTCTCTCTTACTCTCTCTTTCTCTCTCTTACTCTCTCTTACTCTCTGGTATTTAACTGCCAGTATATCACTGTGTCACACAACAGCTCCACAGCATAGGACGCGTCTCAGAATGGCTCCCTATTCCCTTTTTAGTGCACTACTTTTTGACCAGGGCCTCATGGGTAGTAGTGCTCTATGAAGGAACAGGGTGCCATTTGGGATGCAAGCGTAGTGAGGAGCTATCTGGAGCACGGCTGTTGGTCTTTGGACTGGAGGCTGTTTCTGTTTCACACGTCACTGGTGTTTTCTCACACAGTCTGTTATGCAGGTGTGTGTGTGTTCCCAGACCAGTGTTTGCAGGGTCAGTGATCACAGGCGTGAAAGTTAATGTCTCTTCTAGGTAAAAATAGCAAGGGCATGTAAGAACAATGTAGAGATATTGTGGCTGCCCATAGGTAGTAACACAGTGATATGTAGCAATGGAATAGTCCATGGGTAGGTAACAGGGGTGTAGATAATGGAATAGTCCATGGGTAGTAACAGGGGGTGTAGATATGGATTATATTCCTGGAGCAGGGAAGGAATATCAGCCACCACCATTAACAGTCACTGACACACACCTCTGCCGATCCCCTAGCATGCACACTGTACTCAGTTCAGTCCATATATTGACTCATCTAATGTGTTTGTACTTATAAATCCATCTACATTATGGCCTCATCCATGCTAATGGAGTATTTCTAAACGTTACTGGCTGCTCTCAGACCAGTCTACATTAAAACCTCATCCAACATGTGGGAGGCTGTGGGAGGCCCTGATGTAGTACACTCTGATATAGGATGCATCCTAAATAGTACCCTATTCCCTACATGGTGCACTACTGTTGACCAGAGCCCTATGGGCCCTCGTCAAAAGTAGTGCATTAAATAGGGAATAGGATACCATTTAGGATGCATCCTACATCAGTGTTCTATATCAGGGCCTCATTCAGTCTCAGTAATAATTAGTCATGGCTGTATCCAGACATCATGTGGAAAGAAACCCTTACAGGGCTCTGATTACTTAAATCACTGGCCTGATTGAAGGGAACAGCATTCATCTCCTCCCTGTGTGTGTGTGTGTATGTATAAACTATGTGTGTGTGTGTGTGTGTTTTTGTATGCACGCTGTGTGTATAGCCTATCCGACCCTCTTGTCTCAGTCCGTGTGCTTAATTTCCTGTTCCTGTGTTTGGCCTAGTGCCGGTTTCGCTCTGCATGACATTGGCCTCCTCTCCTCTCCAACCTCAAACCAAAGCTCTTTCCCAGAACTCCCTAACAACGGCCCAGCCAGCCAGTGTTCAAAGAGGGCTCTCTGAATCAGATCGCTGAGTCTAAACAAAACCAAATGTCATGCCACTTCTCTTAACTATGGCTAACTATCTACAGTGCCTTCAGAAAGTACTCACCCCTTGACTTTTTCTATATTTTGTTACAGAATTTAAAATGGATTACATTGCGATTTTGTGTCACTGGCCTACACACAATACTCCATAATGTCAAAGTGGAATTATGTTTTTAGACATTTTTACAAATTAATTACAAATGAAAAGCTGAAATGTCTTGAGTCAATAAGTATTCAACCGCTTTGTTATGGCAAGCCTAAATAAGTTCAGGAGTAAAAATGTGCTTAACAAATCACATAATAAGTTGCAATAATAGTGTTTTGAATAACTACCTCATCTTTGTACCCCACACATACATACAATTATCTGTAAGGTCCCTCAGTCGAGCAGTGAATTTCAATCACAGATTCAACCACAAAGACCAGGGAGATTTACCAATGCCTCGCAAAGAAGTAGATTGGTAGATGGGTAAGAATAAAAAAAAGCAGACATTAAATATCCCTTTGAGCATGATGAAGTTATTAATTACACTTTGGATGGTGTATCAATACACCCAGTCACTACAAAGATACAGGCGTCCTTCCTAACTCAGTTGCCAGGAGGAAGGAAACCGCTCAGGAATTTCACCATGAGGCCAATGGGGACTTTAAAACAGTTAGTTTAATGGCTGTGATAGGAGAAAACCGATGGATCAACAACATTGTAGTTACTCCACAACACTAACCAAATTAACAGAGCGAAAAGAAGGAATCATGTACAGACTGCAAAAGATGTGGCAAAGAAATACACTTTTTGTCCTGAATACAAAACATTATATTTGGGACAAATCCAACACAACAACACATCACTGAGTACCACTCTTCATATTTTCAAGCATGATGGTGGCTGCATCATGTTATGGGGATGCTTGTCATTGGCAAGAACTAGGGAGTTTTTTAGGATGAAAAGAAATGGAATAGAGCTAAGCACAGGCAACATCTTAGAAAACCTGGTTGTTTGCTTTCATACAGACACTGGGAGACAAATTCGCCATTCAGCAGGACAATAACCTAAAACTCAGGCCAAATATACACTGGAGTTGCTTACCAAGACGTTTTGACTTAAATCGGCTTGAAGAATCTATAGCAAGCCTTGAAAATGGCTGTCTAGCAATGATCAACAACCAACTTGACAGAGCTTGAAGCATTGTAAAAAGAATGTGTAAATATTGTATAATCCAGGTGTGCAAAGTTCTTAGAGATATACCCAGAAAGACACACAGCTGTAATTGCTGCCAAAGGTGATTGATGTATTGACTCAGGGCTGAATACTTATGTAATCAAGATATATTTGTGTTTTTATTAGTCATTCTTTTTTTAATACAAATGTTAGAATTCTTCTTCCACTTTGACATTACAGATTATTTTAAATCAATTGTAATCCCACTTTGTACAAGAAATGTACAAAATGTGGAAAAAGTCTGTATGACCTCACACACTGCCTTTTACCTCGCTCTTCAAACTCTAACATAATGTAACTTTTTTTTGTTGGTATTTTACCCCCTTTTTCTCCCCAATTTCGTGGTATCCAATTGGACGGACACGGGAGAGGCAAAGGTTGAGAGCCGTCTCCTCCGATACACAACCCACAGTGCCCGCTTAATGTCCCAGTGGAAACACCGTACACCTGCGCCCGTCCGCCACAGGAGTCGCTAGTGCGCGATGGGATAAGAACATCCCTGCCCGGCCAAACCCTCCCCTCCCCTGGACGACGCCTGGCCAATTGTCCCCCCATGGGTCTCCCGGTCGCGGCGGCTGGGACAGAGCCTGGAATCGAACCAGGATCTCTAGTGGCACAGCTAGCACTGCGTGCAGTGCCTTAGACCTCTGCGCCACCCGGGAGGCCCCTACATAATGTAACTCTAATCACAAGCAGATGACGCCGCACCACAGACACTCATAGATTAAAACATGCGTGTATGTTTGCTTAAGGAGTGGCAGTGGAGTTTGCGAGAGTGGAAGGTTGTTTTGTTTACATGCCTGCTTGGCTTACGCGTTGGATGATCACAACATTACTGTAGTTTCATTACAGAGCCTGACTAGTAGGAAAAATGGCTGTGGTTGAAGCTGGGAGAGACTAAAGAAATGTGTTCTAGAAACTCTTGGTTGGTCTCTCTGTCTGTCTGTGCGTTTCCCTCATTCTATTCACTCTCTCTTTCTCTCTCTCTCTGCCTTGCTTTGTGTCCTCTTGGACTTGACACTCATACCCACAGTTATCATGTTTACAGCTAACACCAAATTGGATCACAACCCTCCTCCTCCCCTCCTCCCTCCTCCCTCCTCCCTCCTCCCTCCTCCCTCCTCCCTCTCTCTCAACTTCCTATTTTCCCCCTCTGCTCTCTTTCCAACTATGTGCTGGAGGAGGTTCTAGCTAGTCCACTGACGGTGGGAAATTAGGCTTGTTTTATTACTGAACTATGTACTAAAGCTGATAAAACACTTGGTTGGTAATTCTTTATCATATCTGCTTATATTATTTATACAGCATTAAAGTTGCACTATGCAGAAATCGCTCCTCCATTTCCTGGTTGCTAAAATTCTAATAATATTTGCCTCATTTCAGTTTGTGACAAAACAAGCAAGTATAGTGTAGAGAATCATTGTACCATCTAAACCGCTGTGAAATATATTTTCCTTAACCAAACATATTGTATTTTCAGCAGTTTGAAAAAAAAGTGTTAAGTAAAAAATAGCAAATAGCAAATAATTAAAGAGCAGCAGTAAAATAACAGTAGGGAGGCTATATACAGGGGGTACCGGTACAGAGTCAATGTGCGGGTTCGTCAAGGTAATTGAGGTAATATGTACATGTGGGTAGAGTTAGTGACTTTGCATAAATAATAAACAGTCATTATTCCTACTAAACGTCCATTATACATGCCAGTGAGGGGAGCTATATATTAACAACTAGCTAAAGCATTACCTACTCAGAGTAGTGGGAACAGGAACTCTGCTCTGCTGTCTGTTTCTAGACTGTTCCAGCTGCAGCCCTGTACTGTTCTATAATCGTTTGGTATTTCCTGCTCCCAGTGCCTGCTGCCTTTCTCCTCTCAACACTGTTCTGTGATCAGTTTGGTATTTCCCTGCTCACCCCTTTCTTTGCTACGTGCCGCTGCCTTTCTCCTCTCAACACTGTTCTGTGATCAGTTTGGTATTTCCTGCTCCCAGTGCCTGCTGCCTTTCTCCTCTCAACACTGTTCTGTGACAGTTTGTATTTCTCTCACGTGCCCCTTTCTCCTTCAACACTTTCTGGATGTTTTTTCCCTCCGTGCTGCTGCCTTTCTCCTTCATTACAGTGAACTGAGATCAGTGGAGCTGGAGGTGTGTTGTCTGGAATGTGACTCCATCCCTCTCTCTATTTCTCTCTCTATTTCTCCCCATCTCTCTCTCTCTCTCTCTCTCTCTGTTCCCCCTTTCTTTTATCCTTTATTTCCTGCTGTGATTGGAGTGATTTGTTTTCTTCATGTGTGTGGCAGTGTGTTTCTCCCAGTGTGTGTATGTAGTGGATGCCTCGCGGCCCTCATTGTAAATTCCATCCACTATTAAGTATTATGAGGGCAGTTAGTCATATGGAATTGGTTTATTTCCACGGTAATGGAAACTCTCTGTGCTTTCAGCCAAACTCTCACACTTCAATCTCTATTCAATTGAATCGCTTGCTTGCTAGCTCGCTGCACTCTCACCTTCTTTCTCCCAACCCTCTCTCTCTTTCTCCCAACCCTCTCTCTCTTTCTCCCAACCCTCTCTCTCTTTCTCCCAACCCTCTCTCTCTTTCTCCCAACCCTCTCTCTCTTTCTCCCAACCCTCTCTCTCTTTCTCCCAACCCTCTCTCTCTTTCTCCCAACCCTCTCTGCTCTTAAAGACGACAAACACGCTGCCTCTCCCCAGAAATGAATGAATAAAACAAGCGGTATGTCGTTGAGGTAGAGGGGTAGTTTTAGCTGTCTGATTGAATGCTTGGTGAACTGATTTTCAATGACCAGAAGCTCAGCATGTGTCCTCTGGGTCTCTGAACTTGTGTGTTGTGGTGAAAGTGGTTTAGGCTAACACTGCTGCCCTGGGGGTGTACATACCTCGGACAAACAGAGGCAGGATATTACCAGGCCGGAACAAATAATCCCCCCACACACACACACACACACACCTCCTCTTACAGTACATTCCGTCCATGGCTTGTGTCAGTGTTGGGTCATTTCACCACAGCCTGCTGAAATGACCCCGGTTCCATTTAGTCTTATCAGACGACGACCAGCGACCAGCAGCATTCCACTGTGATAAGACCAGCTACCCAGCCTTCACTCCTCATCCGCTGCCCTGTCTCTGTCTGGGTGAGAGGGGAGATAGGGGGTGGGTATGTTCGCACAGGGGACTGAGGAGGGAGGGGGGGGCGACTGAGGGGGAGGGCGAAGGATGGTTGGGGGGGGGAGGGTGACTGATGGTTGAGGGAGGGAGGGCGATGAGGGTTGGGGAGAGGCGAATGAGGGTTGAGGAGGGGCGAATGAGGTTGGGGGAGGTGATGAGGGTTGGGGGAGGGGTGACTGAGGTTGGGGGGGGGATGCTGGGGGAGTGGCTGATGTGTGGGGGGGGACTGAGATGAGTTTGACTAAGGTGTGAGGGGCAGAGGGCAATGAGTTTATGAAGGTTGTTGGCCTGTCCCATATTTCACCTTCACATAGCCTATCCGCTTCCCCTCTCACTCACACACGTGCGCACGCCATCCAGCCATCCAGCCAGCCATCCAGCCAGCCAGCCAGCCATCCAGCCAGCCATCCAGCCAGCCAGCCAGCCAGCCAGCCAGCCATCCAGCCAGCCAGCCAGCCAGCCATCCAGCCAATGGCCAGCCAGCCATCCAGCCATCCAGCCAGCCATCCAGCCAGCCAGCCAGCCATCCAGCCAGCCATCCAGCCAGCCAGCCATCCAGCCATCCAGCCAGCCATCCAGCCAGCCAGCCAGCCAGCCAGCCAGCCATCCAGCCAGCCATCCAGCCAGCCAGCCACAGCCAGCCAGCCATCCAGCCATCCAGCCAGCCAGCCAGCCAGCCAGCCAGCCATCCAGCCAGCCAGCCAGCCAGCCAGCCAGCCAGTAATACTTGTCATGATGAGTGGTGGTGTCTTGAGCCAGTCTCAGCTGTTCCTCCTGTCTGTCCCTTCTAACAAGAACCTGCTGCCTGCCACTGTGTCCTTCATCTGTGGAGGGTGTGTGTGTGTTTGGGCTGGGATGATACCAGCATCGCAATATTTTTTTCTCTTTGGTCCTTTTAAACCTGCTGTATGTAAACATATTGTGTGCTACAGCTTGGAAAATAAATAAATGTGACTCTGATACACATAATGATGTTTGTTTCCAACATTAGGGCTGTTTTCCTAAAGATGTTAAATCTGCTTGGTGTTTTTGTTTCCTTGCCACGATACTAAGGAGTATGGTGATGCTGGTATCATCCCTAGTGTGTTAATATACATGTATTCCTGTAAGTGTATTTGTGTGTGTGTGTGTGACGTGCACCCACACTTTTTTCGCTGCAGGTGGGAGAGTGTCCCACACTGTGGCTATTTATATTTGTTGAGGTGTGTGTGTGTGTGTGAAAGAAGAGGTGGGGTTTACACACAACTGTGTTTAGGAAAACTCTGCTGGTTACACAAGGCCTTGACGCCCTGAATCCCCCCACGGACCCCCTTACACACACACACACACCCCGTCTCGGTCAGTTCCCAAGGGCACAGCAGCGGCAGCCTCTCACTCCACTAAAGCTGTGATTCATCTCTCTTCTAGGGTTGTTATCCATTCTCATTTAATCTCAACATTCATGTTTGTTAACTGATCCCTCTGACATCTCATCTCCAAGTCCAAATCCACTGTAAAGCTGTCAGAAAGGGATAGTATATTTGCTCCACTATTTTTTCTTAAACTGGCGCCTCTTCCCCTCCAACCTCTCCCATATGTCTACCATTATCTCATCTGGCAAAATATATGTTGTGATTATCCTACCACGCCTCATTATACAAGCCAGGGGCGGAGGTTGAGGTCCTCTGACAGTGTGAGGGCCCTCTGTATTTATCTGGGAAAGGGAAGAATAGGGTGGTGAGTGGTAGCCCCAGGGCTGTATCGAGAAGAGAGAGTGTGGAGTGGAAAGGAATGTGAGGGTGCATTGTCTGTGGTCATCAGAGAGGACAGACTGAGTGGAGTACTGACTTTCCTGCTGGCTGGTGGAGGAGTGATTTGCAGAGGTAGCTGTGCTCTGTCGGTTCCATTAAACACGTTGTCCTCTCCTCCCTCCATCCGTCCTCACAAACACAGGGCACAGCTTATGACATCTCCTGGAATCTTTCCAGACTGTTGGGCATTCTTCTCTTTCGCTCGCTGGTGTTTTGAAAGTTCTGGGTTTCTTTCCCGTACTGGCTGAATGCTAAATGACAGGGCTGGCCGACTGTCTCCGTCCACACACACACACACACACTCCTCCTCATCTACATTTACCCATAATCCTCCTTTCCTCTCCTGATCCTTTCCTCTGTGGCCAACGGTTGCAGAGTAAAATGAGATTAATCACCACTATGCTGTGGATGATACACTGACTGCCTCTGGCTAGTCCCTACTAATATACACTCAGGTTGTTGTACATCCATCTAGTACCAGGTCGGACCCCCCTTTGCCTCCAGAGCACCTGAATTCTTCTGGGCATGGATTCTCCAAGGTGTCACTTCCACAGGGATGTTGGTCGTACTGATGCGATGCGTCACACAGTTGCAGCAGATTGACAGTCTTGCTGCGAGGCACCCATTCTATCTCATCCCAAGATGCTTTGTTGGGATTGTTACACAATGTTCAGATACGATGTGGCGTTCATCGTTTCTTTCGATTGGTATCAAGGACCTAACGTGCCAGAAAATTCCCCACACCATTACACCACTCCACCACCTGTACCGTTGACACCAGGCAGGATGGGGCCATACTCATGCTGCTTCCGCCTGATCCTGACTCTGCTATCAGCATATGCAACGGTCGTTTCGGGGCAATTTTTGTTCTTCTTGTTTTTAGCTGATAATAGTGACCGGTGTGGTCCTCTGCTGCAATACTTTCGTGACAAAATTAGGTTGTGCGTTCCGATCCTTCTGCACACCACTGTTGTACTCGCCGTTATTTGTCTGTTTGTGGCCCACCTGTTGGCTTGCACGATTCTTCCATTCTCCTTCGACCTCTCTCATCAAACTGTTTTTCCCCCACGCTGCCACTACTGGATGTTTTTTTGTTTGTCACACTATTCTCTGTAAACCCTAGGGCTGTCATGCGTGAAAAGCTCAGAAGCTGCCGTTTCTGAATACTGGGTCAGCGCGCCTGGCACCGGCGATCAGACAGCGCTTGTCGTTTAAGTCACTCTTTTTTTTCCCATTTCTACGTTCAATCGAGCATAACTAATCCTCGATGCCTGTCTTGCTTTATAACACGTGTCTAACTGTCTCTAGGAACTACCATTGTTGTGAACAGGGTGGTGTACCTAATAAACTGTCCGGTGAGTGTATGTTGTGGTGTTACAAGATAGTTTTGTGTGGGAATTAGCAGAAGCAGGATGTGAGTGACAGTCTTAGAGGCTGAAGATTACAGTAGTGGATACTTCCTGTTACTCTGTCGCTCTCTCTCTTTCTCTCTTGTGTGTGCTATTGAGATAAGGCCTACTGCTTAGTTGGAATCTATTTTGTTTTCATAAAATTGGGGACAGTGAGGGATTGCTTGTCATTGGCCAGCGTGTGAATCTGCATCGCTCTCCCAGTTTGTTAGACGACAACTAGCTGAAATCAATGGGAGTTTTAATTAATTTCTACTTGGGTGTCATTTCTTTATCGTGGTGTTTTCATCGCGGCCATATCACTGAAGTGTGTGTGTATCACTGAGAGACAGCACGTTGACTGATGGAATGAGGGTTAATTACTGCTCTGTCATTAAACATTGTCTAGGTGACTTGTGTTTCTGCTGGTCTGTTTTCTGCTTGGCTGTCCTTCACTAATGATGAGCATATTAAACACAGGCTACACATTTCGCGACACCTCTGTCTGATATGCTTTCAAACTGATGGAATACTGTGGCCGTTCTTCCTCCCTCAGTCCTCTCAGTCCCATTACGTTGTATTAACACCGGGCTCCACATCTCTGAGAATACCTGACACCAGTCACTCCACACACTTATCATTATAATCCCAGTGGCTGTAGCACTCAGCCCATCCACTCTCTCTGTCTCTACCCCCCACTCTCTGCTCTGCTGTTCCAAATGCACCATATTTATGTGCACTCTTTTACTAGGGCCCATAGGGCACCCCCTACTCTGCTGTTCTAATCCCTAACCCCTTACCCAATCCAGTCCCCACGCCTCTGATTGCTGCCTTTCCTTTCGGCCTTTTCTCTCTGAGGGAGGGGGCTGGGGGCACGACTGAGCACTACCCCTCCTTTCCTCCATTCATTTACCTCAGGAGCTCTTTAGCTGAGTGACTGGGAGTGGTGCTGTGGCATTTCACCACCTGACGGGTCATTTTCCTTCCCATTTTGTCCTTTTGTTAGAGCTGTGCCTATAGAGGAGAAAAACACTAATAATACTTCAGGGGGTGCATGTTCGTTTTTAAGCCGTATTTAGCTAGAGTGGTGGTAGTCTTTTTATTGTTCGCCTAGTGTGAGAGGGTCATTCCACCTCCAAAAGCACAAGGAAGATGATATCGACACCCACCATCTCGATTGTTCTAAATCTTTCTGTAGTTAGAAACGGATAGAACATTTTGTTGAAATGTAATTTGATCTCTACAAATTAACTAATTGACTTCACCCAAATTGGTGATTTAAAAAATAAAATAAACTTTATAAGAGTAGTACAATCCTCAATAAAATATATACCTAACATCCGATTTGGACAATAAATCTTCCTAACAATGAGTAAGACATGAGGAATCTTATTATCAATCCACCCAAAATCTTTTTTTCCCCCTGTTTAGGGAATTTTGCCATTGAATAAGTCACTCACTTCTTTACCATAATTAGTGTGACGGTACCAGTTTTGCCCACTATCCTGTTCCTTATGCCCCACCCCTTTTTCCATGTTGCTGGTCTCTTGTGTTTATTAAATGGATCTCACATTTTCTTTTGCAACTTTGGTAAAAAACTCTTTTGCTCATGATAAAAATACATTACATTGCCAAAGCTAGTAACTGATACTATATACTTGTTGTCGGGGGTGGGATTGGCGTGGGGTGTGGGGGTCTGTGGTTGGCTATTGATCATTTTATTGGATTCCTCATGTCTTACTCATTGTTAGAATAATTATGGTCACAATCAGATGTTAGTACTATGTTTATTGAAATAATACAAATCATATAAATTAAAATCCAATTTGGATGCAATCAATTAGCTTAATTTCTCAGAGATCAAATTATATTTCAACAAAATTATCTGTTTCTAACTACAGAAGCGATTTCAGAACAATCTGAGATGGTGGGTGACATGGATTGCTGAAATGACATGATCCCAGGGCTAGTGCTACAGATCTTCAGTAGCAGTATGTGGGTGCTTGCACATGTTACCCTACTTTGCAGCGAGTGCTTGCTAGCTGCACATCCTACCTTAACCAGATGTTCTGACATCAACAGACTACAATAATCCACCGTCACTGTCTGTTCATCCCCTCTGAGCAGGAATAATAACACATTTATCTGACACACACACACACACACACACACACACACACACCCCCTTTTCCTGTCGTACCCAATCGAGTGTCATTCTCTGTTTATTTGAGGAGAGTCTTTTCATCTGACTGAGTCA
Source organism: Coregonus clupeaformis (assembly GCF_020615455.1). NCBI lineage: Eukaryota > Metazoa > Chordata > Actinopteri > Salmoniformes > Salmonidae > Coregonus > Coregonus clupeaformis. The sequence goes on along the minus strand of NW_025534579.1, from coordinate 145,913 downwards.
TGTTGTCCATGTCCTCTTCCTCAACAAATACTGATTGTCCCTTGTGTGTGTGTGTGTGTGTGTGTGTGTGTGTGTGTGTGTGTGTGTGTGTGTGTGTGTGTGTGTGTACGTCTGTATGTGTCTGTCTGACTGACTGATCTCTCATCTTCCCCGAACCCACTCAAACCCCCATAAGTGAGGGGTGCGTCAGTTAGAAATATGATGGTTAACTTCTCTGTGTGGGCTAGGGCTTTTCTGTCTATGTAAACACATTTCTGTATGGCTGATCACAGTCTGTCTAAAATAAGCTTTTCCCCTGAGTACACAGTGCATCAACTGGAACAATGACTAATGTGTGATAAAATAGAAAATGTCCTTTTCAGTTGTGGTCCTCCACTCATTTCCTCATCATATGAATGTTCTTTCAAATAATGTTTGACAAATTAAGGTCATGTGTGTGTGTGTGCAGCTACAGCTGTGAGTTTTAATGTCCATTTGACCTGGATTAAACATGCCCCACCTGACACCCAGACACAGGGCATGATGCCAGGGATTTTGAGTCTATGGCCAGGAGCACAGCCAACCCATGCCAGCAGAGAGAGAACACACACACACACACACACACACACACACACACACACACACACACACACACACACACACACAGCATTTGTGCCCCTGTATAGGTGATGACTGGACCTGAAGCCTTGCCACTCTCATTAACTGGTATCAGGGATCAATTCCATGTCAATTCAGGAGACACAGGGCAGGATGCCGATAGCATTACAGGTCTATGGGCAGGGCCAATGCCAACCCCATGCCCTCTGGCTGGCTGGAGCCTGGCTACTGTCACTAACTAGAGGATCCAGGGTTCATTCCATGTCAGTGCAATTCATTTAGGAGATTATTTGGAAAGTGGGATTTAAATGAATTTGAATTAACTGAATTGATTGAACTGAAATAGAATTGAAACATGTAGACTCTAGAGTAGTGTTTCTCCATCTCAGGTCCGTGGACCGACGCCGGGCCATGGGATGTTGCTGGACCTGAGATGGTTAACTAATACATTTCATCAGGTTCAATTCCACGGTAACAGAGTGATGTTAAAACTCAGATTTGTCACTTTAAAATGTATGTCAAACAGAAACCAATGATTTGTAAAGTTAAACAAACCATTCAACTCTATGCACAAGGATTACTTTTTTTGGTACTTTTACCACTTTTTCGTGAATCCAATTGGTAGTTACAGTCTTGTCCCATCGCTTTGCAACTCCCCTACGGACTCGGGAGAGGCGAGGTCGAGAGCCATGCGTCCTCCGAAACACCACCCTGCCAAGCTGCACTGCTTCTTGACACTGCTCGCTTAACCCGGAAGCCAGGCGCACCAATGTGTCGGAGGAAACACCGTCCAGCTGGCGACCGTAGTCAGCTTGCAGGCGCCCAGCCTGCCACAAGGAGTCGCTAGAGCGCGATGGGACAAGGAAATCACGGCCGGCCAAACCCTCCCCTAACCCGGAAGACGCTGGGCCAATTGTGCGGCGCCTCATGGGTCTCCCGGTCACGGCCGGCTGTGACACAGCCTGGGATCAAAACCGGGTCTGTAGTGACGTCTCAAGCACTGCGATGCAGTGCCTTAGACCGCTGCGCCACTCGGGAGGCCCACAAAGACTACTTTTAACAATTTCCACAGACAATTTTACAAAAACACAGTACAGATGCAAAGTTTGGTAACAGAATGACCCCACCAATTGCACAAATCATCATGTTACAAAACTTTGCATCTGCACTGTTCTTCAAGGTAATGTGTTTTTGTATAATGTTCTGTGGAAATTGTTAAACGTAGTCCTTGTGCATAGGGTTTTCTGGATTGTTTGTAACTTTGCAATTATTGGTCTTTGTTTGGCATAGATTTTAACGTGAAAAATCTGAGTTTTAGCATCACTGTTACCATGGAACTGCCCTCAGTTCTACAGTGCTATACAGTTTCCCATTCCACAACAGGGAGACAGTGACAGCTCACCCAACTGAATGTTATGGTTCTACAGTAACCTCTTCAAGCTACATGACTAACTCTTCTACTCTCAGCAACTCATGACATTATACATGCTGGTGCTCTCTCCTTAATGATGTGTGTGAGGAAGGATTATGTTACACACTGCCACCCGGTTTACTGTGTGTGTGTGTGTGTCCAAGCATGTGACTTATTTTTTCATGCTCAGTGGTTTGTGTCCACCCGTGTGTGTTTTCTTTAGTGTGTGTGTGTGTGTGTGTGTGTGTGTGTGTAAGTATGCTGTCAGGCTCAGCTGAGGGCCTTTATAGGGGCCGGCCGGTCAGCTCTGGGGTCTGTGAGCACGAGGATGGAAACGAGGGAGTTCATCTAAACAAACCAGTGTCTGAACGAGGGAACGACAGAAAAGAGGAGGGAGAATAAAAAAGAGAAGGGAACAGTAGTTAGCTGTTAATCACCAGCGTGTGTGTGTGTGTGTTTTTCTCTGTCAGGTCCCAACAGAGCTGCTGTGTCCTAGTCCTGTTGGCCAGTCCTGTCTGTCTCTGAGCTCTGTACTGTAACAGGTTGTAACTCAGTAATTAGTTTTTAGCCAGCCAGCCAGCCAGCGAGTGAGCGAGCGGACCCGAGCAGGAATGTGAAGCTTTTAATAAGTTCACCAACAATGAGAGGGAGTGTCTCTGCCACCTGAACTTGATTATGGAAATGAGGTGTGTTTCTGACCCCCTCACACACAGCCACGGCTAAAGTCTAAGACTTGGCTATTGTGTCTAGGTCTGTGAGACGAGCTGACGGCTAACAGAGTGATTACAGTGTGTCTCTCCAGACTAGTGTAGTGTCTCTCCAGACTAGTGTAGTGTCTCTCCAGACTAGTGTAGTGTCTCTCCAGACTAGGGGAGTGTCTCTCCAGACTAGGGGAGTGTCTCTCCAGACTAGGGGAGTGTCTCTCCAGACTAGTGTAGTGTCCCTCCAGACTAGGGGAGTGTCCCTCCAGACTAGGGGAGTGTCTCTCCAGACTAGGGAGTGTCTCTCCAGACTAGGGAGTGTCTCTCCAGACTAGGGAGTGTCCCTCCAGACTAGGGAGTGTCTCTCCAGACTAGTGTAGTGTCTCTCCAGACTAGGGGAGTGTCTCTCCAGACTAGGGGAGTGTCTCTCCAGACTAGGGTAGTGTCTCTCCAGACTAGGGGAGTGTCTCTCCAGACTAGTGTAGTGTCTCTCCAGACTAGGGGAGTGTCTCTCCAGACTAGTGGAGTGTCTCTCCAGACTAGGGGAGTGTCTCTCCAGACTAGGGGAGTGTCTCTCCAGACTAGGGGAGTGTCTCTCCAGACTAGGGGAGTGTCTCTCCAGACTAGGGGAGTGTCTCTCCAGACTAGTGTAGTGTCTCTCCAGACTAGGGGAGTGTCTCTCCAGACTAGGGGAGTGTCTCTCCAGACTAGGGTAGTGTCTCTCCAGACTAGGGGAGTGTCTCTCCAGACTAGGGGAGTGTCCCTCCAGACTAGGGGAGTGTCTCTCCAGACTAGGGGAGTGTCTCTCCAGACTAGGGGAGTGTCTCTCCAGACTAGGGGAGTGTCCCTCCAGACTAGGGGAGTGTCCCTCCAGACTAGGGGAGTGTCCCTCCAGACTAGGGGAGTGTCCCTCCAGACTAGGGGAGTGTCTCTCCAGACTAGGGGAGTGTCTCTCCAGACTAGGGGAGTGTGTTGGGTGTGGGTGAGTGTGTCCAGACTGGTTGGGTGTTAGCTGTGTGTTGCCTCCTTCTCAAAACCCAATGGAGGAGAAGGTCAGAGGGAAGGGAGCTCTGGCTTTCTCATCCAATGGGTTTTGAGAAGGAAATAAGGAGAGGGGACTGGAGGAGTATGCAACTGACATCTTCCCTGTTTCACATAGTAGCTGTTACACTGTCTGACTGGACAGAGCCATCGTATCACTTTCAACATGGTGTCTTCTCACAATACAAGTCAGACTCTTCAGTCACTTAACCTTGGGACCTGGAGCAGATCTCAGTCACACAGCAGGAGCTGGGTTCACAACCCCTATCAATGTCTTACCTTGTCACCAGATAAAGCTTAGACCAGGTCAAACACTGTACTAACACAGACTCGCATACATGCACCAGTCTGAGCAGGTCATCGATGGGCTATCTAACAAGAGAGGGCTTATTGACTCCAGACACTGCACCTTCTGTTGTCAGTACTAAGACTCTGGTTATAACTAGGACCTTCTGTTGTCAGTACTAAGACTCTGGTTATAACTAGGACCTTCTGTTGTCAGTACTAAGACTCTGGTTATGACTAGGGGGCTTCTGTTGTCGTACTAAGACTGGTTATAACTAGGACCTTCTGTTGTCAGTACTAAGACTGGTTATGACTAGGACCTTCTGTTGTCAGTACTAAGACTGGTTATGACTAGGACCTTCTGTTGTCAGTACTAAGACTCTGGTTATAACTAGGACCTTCTGTTGTCAGTACTAAGACTGGTTATAACTAGGACCTTCTGTTGTCAGTACTAAGACTCTGGTTATAACTAGGACCTTCTGTTGTCAGTACTAAGACTCTGGTTATAACTAGGACCTTCTGTTGTCAGTACTAAGACTGGTTATGACTAGGGGCTTCTGTTGTCAGTACTAAGACTGGTTATAACTAGGACCTTCTGTTGTCAGTACTAAGACTGGTTATAACTAGGGGCTTCTGTTGTCAGTACTAAGACTCTGGTTATAACTAGGACCTTCTGTTGTCAGTACTAAGACTGGTTATAACTAGGACCTTCTGTTGTCAGTACTAAGACTCTGGTTATAACTAGGCCTTCTGTTGTCAGTACTAATGTACCTTCTGTTGTCAGTACTAAGACTGGTTATGACTAGGGGCTTCTGTTGTCAGTACTAAGACTGGTTATAACTAGGACCTTCTGTTGTCAGTACTAAGACTGGTTATAACTAGGGACTTCTGTTGTCAGTACTAAGACTCTGGTTATAACTAGGACCTTCTGTTGTCAGTACTAAGACTGGTTATAACTAGGACCTTCTGTTGTCAGTACTAAGATTCTGGTTATAACTAGGACCTTCTGTTGTCAGTACTAAGACTGTTATAACTAGGACCTTCTGTTGTCAGTACTAAGACTGGTTATAACTAGGACCTTCTGTTGTCAGTACTAAGACTGGTTATGACTAGGACCTTCTGTTGTCAGTACTAAGACTCTGGTTATAACTAGGACATTCTGTTGTCAGTACTAAGACTGGTTATGACTAGAACCTTCTGTTGTCAGTACTAAGACTCTGGTTATAACTAGGACCTTCTGTTGTCAGTACTAAGACTGGTTATGACTAGGGGCTTCTGTTGTCAGTACTAAGACTCTGGTTATGACTAGGGGCTTCTGTTGTCAGTACTAAGACTGGTTATAACTAGGACCTTCTGTTGTCAGTACTAAGACTCTGGTTATAACTAGGACATTCTGTTGTCAGTACTAAGACTGGTTATGACTAGGGGCTTCTGTTGTCAGTACTAAGACTGGTTATGACTAGGGGCTTCTGTTGTCAGTACTAAGACTCTGGTTATAACTAGGACCTTCTGTTGTCAGTACTAAGACTCTGGTTATAACTAGGACCTTCTGTTGTCAGTACTAAGACTCTGGTTATAACTAGGACCTTCTGTTGTCAGTACTAAGACTGGTTATAACTAGGACCTTCTGTTGTCAGTACTAAGACTCTGGTTATAACTAGGACCTTCTGTTGTCAGTACTAAGACTCTGGTTATAACTAGGACCTTCTGTTGTCAGTACTAAGACTCTGGTTATAACTAGGACCTTCTGTTGTCAGTACTAAGACTGGTTATAACTAGGACCTTCTGTTGTCAGTACTAAGACTGGTTATGACTAGGACCTTCTGTTGTCAGTACTAAGACTGGTTATGACTAATGTCTTCTGTTGTCAGTACTAAGACTCTGGTTATGACTAGGACCTTCTGTTGTCAGTACTAATACTCTGGTTATAACTAGGACCTTCTGTTGTCAGTACTAAGACTGGTTATGACTAGGACCTTCTGTTGTCAGTACTAAGACTCTGGTTATGACTAGGGGCTTCTGTTGTCAGTACTAAGACTGGTTATAACTAGGGGCTTCTGTTGTCAGTACTAAGACTGGTTATGACTAGGGGCTTCTGTTGTCAGTACTAAGACTGGTTATAACTAGGGGCTTCTGTTGTCAGTACTAAGACTGGTTATAACTAGGGGCTTCTGTTGTCAGTACTAAGACTGGTTATAACTAGGGGCTTCTGTTGTCAGTACTAAGACTCTGGTTATGACTAGGGGCTTCTGTTGTCAGTACTAAGACTGGTTATAACTAGGACCTTCTGTTGTCAGTACTAAGACTCTGGTTATAACTAGGGGCTTCTGTTGTCAGTACTAAGACTGGTTATAACTAGGACCTTCTGTTGTCAGTACTAAGACTCTGGTTATAACTAGGACCTTCTTTTGTCAGTACTAAGACTCTGGTTATAACTAGGACCTTCTGTTGTCAGTACTAAGACTCTGGTTATAACTAGGACCTTCTGTTGTCAGTACTAAGACTCTGGTTATGACTAGGGGCTTCTGTTGTCAGTACTAAGACTCTGGTTATAACTAGGGGCTTCTGTTGTCAGTACTAAGACTGGTTATGACTAGGGGCTTCTGTTGTCAGTACTAAGACTCTGGTTATAACTAGGACCTTCTGTTGTCAGTACTAAGACTGGTTATGACTAGGGGCTTCTGTTGTCAGTACTAAGACTGGTTATGACTAGGGCCTTCTGTTGTCAGTACTAAGACTGGTTATAACTAGGACCTTCTGTTGTCAGTACTAAGACTGGTTATGACTAGGGGCTTCTGTTGTCAGTACTAAGACTCTGGTTATAACTAGGACCTTCTGTTGTCAGTACTAAGACTCTGGTTATAACTAGGGCCTTCTGTTGTCAGTACTAAGACTCTGGTTATAACTAGGGCCTTCTGTTGTCAGTACTAAGACTGGTTATAACTAGGACCTTCTGTTGTCAGTACTAAGACTCTGGTTATAACTAGGACCTTCTGTTGTCAGTACTAAGACTCTGGTTATAACTAGGGGCTTCTGTTGTCAGTACTAAGACTGGTTATAACTAGGACCTTCTGTTGTCAGTACTAAGACTCGGTTATAACTAGGGACTTCTGTTGTCAGTACTAAGACTCTGGTTATAACTAGGACCTTCTGTTGTCAGTACTAAGACTCTGGTTATAACTAGGACCTTCTGTTGTCAGTACTAAGACTCTGGTTATAACTAGGACCTTCTGTTGTCAGTACTAAGACTCTGGTTATAACTAGGGGCTTCTGTTGTCAGTACTAAGACTGGTTATAACTAGGACCTTCTGTTGTCAGTACTAAGACTCTGGTTATAACTAGGACCTTCTGTTGTCAGTACTAAGACTCTGGTTATAACTAGGACCTTCTGTTGTCAGTACTAAGACTCTGGTTATAACTAGGACCTTCTGTTGTCAGTACTAAGACTCTGGTTATGACTAGGACCTTCTGTTGTCAGTACTAAGACTGGTTATAACTAGGACCTTCTGTTGTCAGTACTGAGACTCTGGTTGTGCCTGAATAGCTCATATACCCAACATGGTCTGTTGTCAAGGTCATCAGACTGTCCCTGAATAGCTCATATACCCAACATGATCTGTTGTCAAGGTCGTCAGACTGCCAATCCTCTGTGTATCCAGTGTATGACACAACCCTTCCCCCATACCCCTGTATGAGCATATAACCTTACCCCCACATCATCACATGATGCCAGCGGTGGCCAAGCACATCTCTTATCTGGGTTTCTCCATGATAGTGTTTGTCTATTGTCAACAGGCCTCCTCCCAGGAGTGTGTGTGTGTGTGTGTGTGTGTGTGTGTGTGTGTGTGTGTGTGTGTGTGTGTCAATGCAACTCCACAATGCCCCTAAAAGTAAAAGATTAGCTAACTTGTTCGTTAGTTTCACTTTTAGTCTAGTGTCCTTTTGGTATTTGTGTTTGGAATCTGAATCAGAACTTTGCCATGCAACAAGTGTTACAGCCCTCCACACATATTCATTCCTTGTGTCATTGTCTAGTGGAGGGCTGTGTCATTGTCTAGTGGAGGGCTGTATCATTGTCTAGTGGAGGGCTGTATCATTGTCTAGTGGGGCTTCGTTGTCTAGTGGAGGGCTGTATCATTGTCTAGTGGAGGGCTGTATCATTGTCTAGTGGAGGGCTGTATCATTGTCTAGTGGAGGGCTGTATCATTGTCTAGTGGAGGGCTGTATCGTTGTCTAGTGGAGGGCTGTATCGTTGTCTAGTGGAGGGCTGTATCATTGTCTAGTGGAGGGCTGTGTCATTGTCTAGTGGAGGGCTGTATCATTGTCTAGTGGAGGGCTGTATCATTGTCTAGTGGAGGGCTGTATCATTGTCTAGTGGAGGGCTGTATCATTGTCTAGTGGAGGGCTGTATCATTGTCTAGTGGAGGGCTGTATCATTGTCTAGTGGAGGGCTGTATCTTGTCTAGTGGAGGGCTGTATCTTGTCTAGTGGAGGGCTGTATCGTTGTCTAGTGGAGGGCTGTATCGTTGTCTAGTGGAGGGCTGTATCGTTGTCTAGTGGGGCTGTATCGTTTCTAGTGGAGGGCTGTATCATTGTCTAGTGGAGGGCTGTATCATTGTCTAGTGGAGGGCTGTATCATTGTCTAGTGGAGGGCTGTATCATTGTCTAGTGGAGGGCTGTATCATTGTCTAGTGGAGGGCTGTATCGTTGTCTAGTGGAGGGCTGTATCGTTGTCTAGTGGAGGGCTGTATCGTTGTCTAGTGGAGGGCTGTATCGTTGTCTAGTGGAGGGCTGTATCGTTGTCTAGTGGAGGGCTGTATCATTGTCTAGTGGAGGGCTGTATCATTGTCTAGTGGAGGGCTGTATCGTTGTCTAGTGGAGGGCTGTATCGTTGTCTAGTGGAGGGCTGTATCATTGTCTAGTGGAGGGCTGTATCATTGTCTAGTGGAGGGCTGTATCATTGTCTAGTGGAGGGCTGTATCATTGTCTAGTGGAGGGCTGTATCATTATGTAAAACCCGTTACATTCACTACAGTCTCTCATTAGCTCCAGAATCACTACACAGTAGCATAGAAAAGCCCAGTGTTTAGACCTGTACCTCCAGACTGTATTCATCACCAGTCAGTGGCTGTCTGATGTTGCTAATGGGAAGGGTTGGTGTGTATTAATGTCTGAGAGGCAGGCCCAGACTGTCTGTGTTATAGCTTCCTGCATGACTGAGTTAGCATAGCTTCTTAATGAACAGAGGAGAGGAAAGAGGAGAGGAGGAGTGGAAAGGGATGGGATACAGAGAGAGAGAGAGGAGAGGTAGAGGAGAGACAGGAGGAGGAGTGGAAAGGGATGGGATACAGAGAGAGAGAGAGGAGAGGTAGAGGAGAGACAGGGGGACGAGATGAGAGACAGAGGAGAGACAGGAGGAGGAGTGGAAAGGGATGGGATACAGAGAGAGAGAGAGGAGAGGTAGAGGAGAGACAGGGGATGAGAGTGAGAGACAGAGGAGAGACAGGAGGAGAGCCTCAGTTCTATTAGTGCCTCAGAGATGCTGTGGTGTAGACTATGACTCACCTCTGAGCCCAGGGGAAACGCCCACCTGACTCAGCAAGTACAGGGAACTCCAGGGATATATACTCTCTGTCTGTCTCTCTCTGTCTGTCTGTCTGTCTGTGTAATGACTCATGAGGGATTTAATGTCTACTTTCCAGTATCACTACCCAACACCACCCTCCTCTAATGATGCAGGGGTGGAACTAGAACTAATGTAGTCTTTCAGTCAGAGCAACTACGCTATGGACACAGGGCTTACAAAGGTGCCTTGTATGGTTCAATGTGGGCCGATCAGATGGCTTGGCTTAAATTGTTGCTAGGCTTAAAGACACACCGGCTTACATGTTATTTACAGTATGACCAAAGTCCTATACTTTCCAGGAAGTGGAGGGAAAGGGGAAAGCCCCAGTGGCTCTTGGGAATTCTGCTACGCATCCATTCCTGTTCCCTGGTATGACGGAGTTCCATTTCCATTTTAGTCATTTAGCAGACGCGTTTATCCAGAGCGACTTACATTGCATCATAGTTCCCTGGAGTGGCTCTAATACAGAATAGATTCATATCACTTCACCCTGCCTTTTTACTCATGACCTCCAATAGCCCTCTGCCTGCATATCGCTCTCTCTCTCGCTTTCTTTCTGCCTCTCTCTCTCTGTCCCCCCGCTCTCTGTCCCCCGCTCTCTGTCCCCCGCTCTCTGTCCCCCGCTCTCTGTCCCCCTCTCTCTGTCCCCCTCTCTCCCCCGTCTCTGTCCCCCGCTCTCTGTCCCCCGCTCTCTGTCCCCCGCTCTCTGTCCCCCTCTCTGTCCCTCGCTCTCTGTCTCCCTCTCTCTGTCCCCCCGCTCTCTGTCCCCCGCTCTCTGTCCCCCGCTCTCTGTCCCCCGCTCTCTGTCCCCCCCTCTCTGTCCTCTTTCTTTTGATCTCCCTCTCTCTCACTGGCAGATGGATCTCTCTCTCTCTCTGTCCCCCGCTCTCTGTCCCCCGCTCTCTGCCCCCCGCTCTCTGTCCCCCGCTCTCTGTCCCCCGCTCTCTGCTCCCCCTCTCTCTGTCCCCCGCTCTCTCCCCCTCTCTCTGCCCCCCGCTCTCTGTCCCCGCTCTCTGTCCCGCTCTCTGTCCCCCGCTCTCTGCCCCGCTCTCTGTCCCCGCTCTCTGTCCCTCTGCTCTCTGCCCCCGCTCTCTGTCCCCCTCGCTCTCTGTCTCCCTCTCTCTGTCCCCTCTCTCTGTCCCCGCTCTCTGCCCCCTCTCTCTGCCCCTCTCTCTCTGTCTCCCGTCTCTGTCTCTCTCTCTCTGTCCCCCGCTCTCTGTCCCCCGCTCTCTGTCCTCTTTCTTTTGCTCTCCCTCTCTCTCACTGGCAGATGGATCTCTCTCTCTCTCTCTCTCTCCATAGCTGATTATTCATACTGTACTGTACGGTGGGAGAAGTTTTATCCTTCACAAAAAGAGTCCAGTCAGATGGTTATCATTGTCAGGAATCTGCTGAATGTCTCAGTTCTGGTGTTGTTTCATCAGGACGCCTGAGTTGAGTTTCTGGGGTTGCCAGATTTGCCTCATTACTTGCAGGAAAGCTACCTTAGTTTCCCAGAATGCTCCATTCTCTTTCTCTCAGTCTCTCACTATACTACTTCCGCACTCTTAACCCCCCGATATCCATATTATATTCTATCCAATGTCTACCTCCTTCTGTCAAGATAATCTCTCTCTTCTCTCTCTCTGTTAGAGGCATCTCAGTGTCTCTCCGTCGAATGGGCTGTGTTTTAAACTCATTAGAGGTTTCCAACAGCATTGGAAATCAATGGCTCCAACCAGCGCAGTGCCATGGAGAACGCTGTTTTGGCTTAATTTAATTCTGCTTTATCTGGTTCCATGTCTCTCTGTCTTTAGACAGACTAAAGGGAGAGAGAGGAGAGAAGAGAAAGAGAGAGAGAGAGAGATTTTTTTCCTTCCTCTCATCACTTTCCTCCTGCTCAGCTAGTGGGTTAATCAATAGCCAAAATCTCTGACTCACGGTCTGTCTGACGAGCCAACAGGGAGTTTACTAGTCTGAGGAGAGGGAGACATGAGTTTACTAGTCTGAGGAGAGCGATATGGAAAGAGACAAAGAGGAAGAGATGGGGAGAGAGAGAGAGGGACCAAGAGAGTGGTAGTAGAATGTTCCAGTCTGTGTTGGCCAGTGTGTTGTGTCCCTGGGTTTTCTCTTAGTCTGTTTTGTGTCTGAGACCTTTCTAGTTGCCTGCTGAGGACTGGACTGGCCTGGTGATGGATGGATGGCCTCGGCCTGTTTGTCCCTGTGCTCAAAGAGTTGTGTGTGTGCGGTTCATTAAATCATCCTAACCCAGTGAACACATGCATCTATCACAGTGTCCTGATTACTGCCTAATGGTGTGGATGTGCCATGGTGGAAGACACACAGTCCGGAAAGACGGACACATACACACACACACACACACACACACACACACACACACACACAGTAGGAGGCAACCGAGGGGAAAGACAAATTGTTGGTCGAGGAACAGCAGTCGTTGACACGCGCACACACACACACACACACACACACACACGCATACAAGTGATGAAGAGAAGCTGTTTGTTCTTATAGGAACACCACTCACAGAAATAAACACACACACACACACGGAAGTACATACAGAGTACACACACAACCACCCGACCCACCCACGCATGCACAAACAGACCAGCTGGGTGAGTTCATTGTGTGCAACCCTGCTTCAGAAATCTTCAAAAGAAACTATAAAAACCCCTGAATTCTAATCAGATGTTTATTCTCTGTATAATGCATGAATCCATTTGGAGCTCTACTGTAATTAAGTCTCCCTAACTTCCGTGAGGACTGTGTGTGTGTGTGTGTGTGTGTGTGTGTGTGTGTGTGTGTGTGTGTGTGTGTGTGTGTGTGTGTGTGTGTGTGTGTGTGTGTGTGTGTGTGTGTGTGTGTGTGTGTGTGTGTGTGTGTGTGTGTGTGTGTGTGTGTGTGTGTGTGTGTGTGTGTGTGTGTGTGTGTGTGTGTGTGTGTGTGTGTGTGTAGGAAGTATGTGGTTGCAGTGGTGTTTTGATCTTCCCACACACTCCACACCTCACTGCCGTGGGGAAATCTCATGTCTGGGCGGCTTCCACACACATTATACAAACCTGTGTGTGTGTGTGTCCTATTCTCCTGAGGAAAAGCCCTTTAACAATGAATGACCTGCTCAGTATGGAGTTAGAGCTGCAGAGGAGGGAGGGGGGAGTCAGACGAGGCCTTCTTTGCTCAATTTAATTGGTTGACCAAGGGCCCTTCGGGTTTAACTGTGTGTGTCAGGTGAATGAGTGCAAGAGATCCACTGCTCCAGTCCTGTATCCAGTTAGAACACCTGTGACTGACTGGGGTCACCTTTTCCCCCTGGTCCTCTCTCTCCTTCAGCCCCTCCATCTCCCTCCATCCCAAGCCTGTGTATTATGAAGCTTGGTATAGCAGTGTTGGGCTCTTCATTGGTCACGCCTCAGACTGTGACTCTCACTGGGTGCGCCCCAAATGGCACCCTATTCCCTATGGGCCCTGGTTAAAACAAAGAGTGCACTAAATAGGGAATAGGGTTCTATTTGGGACGCTGTCAAGCCGCAGCTGGGTCTAGCTGTCTCTGCAGCTGTGTAGTGGACTCCACAGCTGGTTCCTCCACGTAGATAAATAGCATCGCTCTAGTCGGCATCCTCCACAGTGGAAACCGGAATAAACGCTGTAGAAACTGTGTAGTTGTGTGGGCGTGTTTGCTCCAATGGCTCTGAATAATGTCTATTAGGGTGGGGTTAGGGTTAGGTGACATGTTAATGTGTCTCTTGGGGTGTGGTTAGGGTAAGGTGACATGTTAATGGGTCTCTTGGGGTGGGGTTAGGGTAAGGTGACATGTTAATGGGTCTCTTGGGGTGGGGTTAGGGTAAGGTGACATGTTAATGTATCTCTTGGGGTGGGGTTAGGGTAAGGTGACATACCTGGAGAAGGGTGGAACTTGTCCTACAAGGCCTACTGTAGTTTACCTGGTCCTTTTCCTTAGCGTATCTTTGAATTGTGTTCATTTCTTGGAATGTTCAAGTCTCTGCTAACTACTGTACTTGCTGAATACATCACTGGGGCCAAGCTTCCTGCCATCCAGGACCTCTATACCAGGCGGTGTCAGAGGAAGGCCCTCAAAATGGTCAAAGACTCCAACCACCCTAGTCATAGACTGTTCTCTCTGCTACCGCATGGCAAGCGGTACCGGAGTGCCAAGTCTAGGTCCAAAAGACTTCTCAACAGCTTCTACCCCCAAGCCATAAGACTCCTGAACAGCTAATCATGGCTACCCGAACTAGTTGCACTGCCCCCCACCCCATCCTTTTACGCTGCTGCTACTCTGTTAATTATTTATGCATAGTCACTTTAACTCTACCCACATGTACATATTACCTCAACTACCTCAACTATTCGGTGCCCCCTATTGACTCTGCACTGGTACCCCCTGTATATATAGCCTCCCTACTGTTATTTTATTTTACTTCTGCTCTTTTTTCTCAACACTTTTTTGTTGTTGTTTTATTTTACTTTCTTTTATAAAAAAACAATTGCATTGTTGGTTAAGGGCTGTAAGTAAGCATTTCACTGTAATGTCTACACCTGTTGTATTCGGCGCATGTGACCAATAAAATTTGATTTGATTTGAGAGTTTATATTCTTCTCTTAACTCTTTTTTTAAAGGGTTTCCTTACATAAACAAATCATCTGTGCATGGGGCTAGCCGTATCTTGTTCTCAATTGATATACTGTTTATCATCTTACTAAACAAACGACTCATTCTTTAATGATGATGGAGGGGGGAAAAGTGTGTGTGTTGGAGTTGGCGAGCCTCCTTTCCTGTGAGAACAGGAACATTACATCTCCTCCCATCTCACTCTCTCAATTCAATTTAAAGGGCTTTATTGGCATGGGAAACATATGTTAACATTACCCCCCTTCCTCCTCCCCCTCCTCCAGGGTGTAGTGTATCAGCTCAGGACTCCTCAGCTAGTGGGTGTAGTGTTAACTAACTGTGTTTACCTCACTCATTCCTGAGCACAAACACTCTCACAACCATCGATAGAAGGGGGTGGGGGAATTCTAAGGATACAGCTGTTAACACACACAGCCTACATATAACATATTTCATCTCAGAAACTCTAAACATAAACATATATCAATGTGTCCTGGGTTTCATCCAACACACATACACACCAAGAACATATGTTAGTCTTTAAATCATTACTCAATTAACCTTCTACAACAGTCTGGGGCCTGGAAGAAACGACATGGCTAGATGGATGGAGGGAATGGATGGGGGGATTGAATGAGGAGGGGTGGTTTGCGAGCGTGTGTGTGTGTGTGTGTGTGTGTGTGATTGCTCCTGGCCTGTGGTCTTCACCGTGACATGAATATGGCAGCGTCTTGTTTTCACCTGAGGAGGAATACCAGTTTTAGTTTAACAAGACTACAGCTCACTTCACAGTGGAACACAGTTCTAGACAAGACTACAGCTCACTTCACAGTAGAACACAGTTCTAGACAAGACTACAGCTCACTTCACAGTAGAACACAGTTCTAGACAAGACTACAGCTCACTTCACAGTGGAACACAGTTCTAGACAAGACTACAGCTCACTTCACAGTGGAACACAGTTCTAGACAAGACTACAGCTCACTTCACAGTGGAACACCGTTCTAGACAAGACTACAGCTCACTTCACAGTGGAACACAGTTCTAGACAAGACTACAGCTCACTTCACAGTGGAACACCGTTCTAGACAAGACTACAGCTCACTTCACAGTCAAACACAGTTCTAGACAAGACTACAGCTCACTTCACAGTAGAACACAGTTCTAGACAAGACTACAGCTCACTTCACAGTAGAACACAGTTCTAGACAAGACTACAGCTCACTTCACAGTGGAACACAGTTCTAGACAAGACTACAGCTCACTTCACAGTGGAACACAGTTCTAGACAAGACTACAGCTCACTTCACAGTGGAACACAGTTCTGGACAAGACTACAGCTCACTTCACAGTGGAACATAGTTCTAGACAAGACTACAGCTCACTTCACAGTGGAACACAGTTCTAGACAAGACTACAGCTCACTTCACAGTAGAACACAGTTCTAGACAAGACTACAGCTCACTTCACAGTGGAACACAGTTCTAGACAAGACTACAGCTCACTTCACAGTGGAACACAGTTCTAGACAAGACTACAGCTCACTTCACAGTCGAACACAGTTCTAGAGCAAGACTACAGCTCACTTCACAGTGGAACACAGTTCTAGACAAGACTACAGCTCACTTCACAGTGGAACACAGTTCTAGACAAGACTACAGCTCACTTCACAGTAGAACACAGTTCTAGACAAGACTACAGCTCACTTCACAGTGGAACACAGTTCTAGACAAGACTACAGCTCACTTCACAGTGGAACACAGTTCTAGACAAGACTACAGCTCACTTCACAGTGGAACACAGTTCTAGACAAGACTACAGCTCACTTCACAGTAGAACACCGTTCTTCAGTCCTGACGTTAATGTTTACCAGTTGTTCTTCAGGGGTCAAGTCAACAACCAAAGCTGCGTGCCATGAGCGCTAGGGGCACTGTGTTATACTAAAAGGCAGCGTCTCAATCTTTTATATTTCAAGTACTATTTGCTAGATAACAAGGCTGAACAGTTGAATTGTTATGAACATATCCTTCTGTCTGTCTCCTACTGTTTGAAAAGCATGTTAGCCTGTCCACTTTGTTCAGATGTTGAAATCAACTGGCCTAACTTATTTCTCAGAATGAGAACGAGTTGCCAATTCCTTGTATAATTGTTTTTATGCTTATTGCACCTTTTATAAAACACAGACTAGACAGCTAGTATAACAGTCTTTTGCTAAAAATGCTGCTAGAGGTACCACAATGCCGCACGCGACAAACTGAGCATTCATTTTCCAGAATCTATGTTTGTTGATACTCTCGTTTTAGTAGTGTCTGCTCTGCACGCAATTGGAGTAGTTGAGACACAAAAAGGGTATCGTTAGAAAAGTAAACTTCTCCTCTATTACAGTAAAATAATGTCTCAATGTGTTTTGGTGTCCTTATGACCGATTCTGTTCGACCAAACCTCAAATGCAAATAGCGAGTTGAAACCGCTTGTCAGAGAGGAAGATGTGATCTCTCAACTTTGTTGGCGTGAGAGGCAGGGGGAGGGGCTTGGTGTGTGTAAACCATAGAGGAAGAGGCGAAGAGAGAGGTTTCACTCTTGCTAAAATCTGTCCAAAATAAGCCCAATGCGTTTCTATGGCCTAATTTTGGACCTAAGCTTGTCGCCTGCCTTCCCACCTTTTGGGACAACGGCTCCCATTGTTAGGGCGGAGACGTGCATCTCTTCATCATATACAGATCTCTGGTGTAAATGGGGAGGTGCACAGAATGACGAGCCATACAAACCTCTACAAACAAAATAATACCTTTTCTCGGCATTTGGAATATCGCACAAAAACATACATTCAAATGAATGTAATATATCGCCCACGTCCTGTTTCAGTGAACTGGAGCAGCTCTAGTTTTCTCAGTGTCCTTGGTTGAGTTGTCAGTTATGTAAATAAACACTGTTGTTTTGTGATTTTAAAATGCTTAACTGGAGAGTTGTTCTCTAAAAAGGGTTTTAGTCTGTTAAAGAATGTTGGAGAATGTTCTTACTGTTGGTTTACAGTCCAGTCACTCACTCATAGTACTGACTGTGGTTCAGAGGAGCTGGTTGGCCTCTCAGCGACTCAGTGTGAATTACATTTTACTATAACTACACTATAGACCTAGAGCTGGACCAGAACCCTAAGGTCATCACACGATGAAGAGGGAAATGTGTTCAGCGTCGTTTCTCTAAAGTGTTCTCTGTGCCGTTTCCTTAGGAACACGATGACGAAACGAAGTGATCGTCCTCCTCAAACAGCTGACACCAATCAGAGCCCAATCACTCTGCGTCTAGATGAAGTGGTGTGTGTGATGAAGTGGTATGACCTACTGAAGGTCGTTACCGTAGTAACCTCTTCAGACGTTTACCTGTGTTCCCTGTCCCCCTGTTCCCCCCTCTCCTGGAGTCCTGACAGATTCATCTGAGGGAGAGATTAGGGTTGAGGCTGTGGGTTGATTGGAGGGGTAATGGGGTGAGGGCGGTGGTTATGATTAGCCCAACGTAGCCAGTGAGTGATCACACGCACTCTTGAGCCCTGATTGCTCTGAGTCACAGTCTGATTGGTGCACTTTTCATTAATTTCATTACATCAATGTTCTCGCTCGCTCACTCTCTCCATCCCTCCCTCCCTCTCCACACCGATAAGTTTGGAAGTTAAGAGCTGAAAATTACCGGCCACTGTGATTAATCATGTAAGAATAACCAGCCTGGTGCTTGGTGGCTGCAAAGGGCCACTAATTGCCTGCCAGGTGTGGGGGAGGGTGATACGGCGGACCATAATGGGACGCACTGACATGTCTGTTCTCTCCTCTGTGTTTAACCATGGATCTCTTATCTCCCCTGCCTCCATCCCCGGGCCCTCAAGACACGGCCCCTCATCACCCCTCTGATCAGCAATCAACACACACTCCCACCCCGGCACCTCCTCCGTTTACAATAAAACAATATACACACCATCCCTGCTCCATTTAAGAGCTATTGTTGTCCTAAAATGATTTTCTAGGAGCGGAGAGAGACTGTGTTTGTGATGGACTCACAGGGCTAGCTCTGTTTAGTTCTGTTATTCCTGCAGGAGTCCTTGGAGTATGACTGTCAGCTCCAGACACCCATTCTAAACTTCTCCTCACTCCTCTCTCTCTTCTGCTCATGTCCTTCTCTCATTCCCTCCTTTCCCTCTCTTTTCCTCCCCTCTCTTCCACTCCTCTCATTCTTTCTTGGCAGGAGAGGGATGTGGTAAATATCTAGTGAGTGACTTAAAAAAAAAAAATTGAGCAGATGTATAGATTTTAGAGAGATCCTCTCTGGTTAATGGGTCTGGAGGAATGGGCTTGCATCCCAAATTACACCTTATCGCCTATATAGTGGACTACATTTGACTGGGGCCCTTAGGGCTCTGGCTAAAAGTAGTGCACTATATAGGCTATAGGGTGCCATTTGGGATGCAGCCATGGAGTCTCTGGCCCACTTGTGTGACTCCTAAACCCAGCTCATGACCGCTACGTGCTGCACGGCCATAAGGTATCCACAATCCTCCACTCACACTACCTGGTGGCCCGGCTTCGTTTAGTTTTGTGTGTTTCTGCCGTTCAAAAGAGGGAATTCCGTCATTACTGCTTGCTTACAAACGTTTCACTTTACTTACTCTGTTTGATTTCAAGGTCCCAGTTTACAGACAGTCATCAAAGCTCTTTTCATGCTCTGTCATCACAAAACTGAAGATCTAAGCTCTGACTTGACTGTGATTTGTTTGTGTGCGTGTGTACTGTGTGTGTGTGTGTGTGTGTGTTGACTGTGACACTTAGCAACAGCAGCGATGAGCAATGAGGGACGAGACCAGAAAGAGGAAGTGATTCCCAGGCTCCTGAAGGCTGCTAGAGGAAGTTGTTGAGCTGTAACAGGAAGTCAGCACCTGACCTCTGTTGATACGACCCAATAATTTCTGTCGTGGGCTGTTGGCCGTCCTCCAATGATAGGCCTTGTGAGGAGACCTCCGCTGTGGTGATGGGTTGGTCCGCTGTGAGTGGAGAGTCGAGACCGACGGCCTGCTCCAGAACTCAATCTGTGTGTCTCTGGGGATCTAAAACACCCAGCGAAGATGTTGTAACTCCCAACAGGAGTGAGATCATCCACTCCCTCCCTCAGGGAGCCCAGCTGCTACTGATGTCAGTATAAACCACTTCCCTTTTCTCTGTCCTCAGAAGACACAAATTAATATTTTAAACTCTAGCCTGTAATTGTTCTCTCTCTCTCTGGTTGGTGATTGCTCCTGCTACGTCTGTCTGATCTCCAGTCAGTCTGACGGTAGTCTCTTCAACAGCCTTGTGGTGTACAACAGAGCCCAGAACCCCTGTACACAAGACCAGTCTGATGGAAACTCATCGCCTTTGCATCGACTCTAATGACTAAATCTGTGCTGTTTACTGACGCATCTCTAAAGCTTGACGTTTGTCAACACATTAAGTGTTTATAAATGCGGAGGGGGCTGATGGCGTTACAATGATTGAAAGAGGTAGAATTATGGCGAGGTATCCTGTGTTTGTCTAACTACGGTTGGTTGGTACACAAGGCTGATTTTCCGCTCGGTGACTGTGGTAGTGGTGTTTATTAGTGTGTGATTGATTAGGATCCCCATTAGCCGACGCCAAAGGGTACAGCTAGTCTTACTGTGGACCGACATATAACGAAACAGACAAAATACTTTACAATATACGTACATTTAAAAACATTAACATGTAGTGTGTGTGTGTGTGTGTGTGTGTGTGTGTGTGTGTGTGTGTGTGTGTGTGTGCGCATCAGTTCCACATACATGTCAGTACATACACACAACAAGTAGGTCACATGGGGGAGAGGCGTTGTGCCATGAGGTGTTGCTTTATTTGTTTTTTGAAACCAGGTTTGCTGTTCACTTGGGCTTTATAAGATGGAAGGGAGTTCCATTCACTCATGGCTCTGTATAATACTGTACGTTTCCCTGTGTGTGTGTGGAGCTGCGGACACGGAGCAGAGCTGTTAACCGTGTGAACATGAACCTTAAATGTCCCCTTGGTCCATCTCTACAGACCAGGGCTAATTCCTCAGTTATTCCCCTGTGGAGGCCTTTACGGATCAGAGGGATTCTACCTCTTTCTCTTACCCCAGCCTTACTCATTCACCCTGTGCATCTCTCTCCTCTCACTCTATCCTCTCATTCTAGTATAAAAGTAATCCTTCTACCCCCCACCCCACACCCACAAAATATATAAAATAATAATAATAATAATGGTAAAGTGGTTGTCCCACTGGCTATCATAAGGTGAATGCACCAATTTGTAAGTGGCTCTGGATAAGAGCGTCTGCTAAATGACGTAAATATAAATATATAAATATTATCTCCTCTCTCCTCTCCTCTCTCCTCTCCCTCTCTCCTCTCACTCTCTCCTCTCCTCTCATTCTCTCTCTCTCTCCTCTCCCTCTCCCTCTCACTCTCCTCTCATTCTCTCCTCTCTCTCTGCTCTTCTGTCTTGAGAACATGGTGTAACCACAGGAAAGCGTTGGTCGGTCTGGTCTGTGGAGGGAAGGTGTGGGTCTGGATGTTGTCTTGTTCTGTTCCTCTGTGGAGGGAGGACTTCACATAGTTCAGCCAAACCTCACACACAGCTGCAGCACACACACACCACACCTCACACATTCACGCACACAGTGGGACACGATGGACCGTAGTGAGGCCGGAAACATATTCAACCAGTATCTTCCTGCTAGCTGAACAAGAAGAAACTCCTAGGATCTACAGTTGGTCCCTACAGAGTTAGCTAAGCTTGTAGCATTACTGGCCTTGGTGTTTGGATTCAGACATTTTAAAACATCACTGTTAAAGACACGGCTGGAACGATAATGGATTACATAGACAATCAGAATATGACTTCTTATGACTTCTGCCTGCGCCCCAAATGGCACCCTATTCCCTATATAGTGCACAGCATTTGACCAGGGCCCTTACGACTCCGGTCTAAAGTAGTGCACTATATAGGAAATAGGGTGCCATTTGGGACACTACCATTATGGCTTCTGGTGGCAGGTCTGCAGAAAATATATTAATTTAGAGAATAATGACAGGTCCATTCTAGTTTTATTGAATAGAACTAGCAGGTGCCTGCCTGTCAGACAACATGCTACTGTTATAATGACTGACTGACTCCTGGGCTGAGTCCCAAATGGCCCCTATTCCCTATATAGTGCACTACTTTTTGACCAGGGCCCATAGGGCTCCCATAGAGCTCTGGTCAAAAGTAGTGCACTATGTAGGGAATAGGGTGCCATTTGGGATGCAGACATAGTCTGACTCCATCTCTGACTCACACAAAGAACAGGTTTTATTGTGGTCCATTCCACTAGCTATTCCCTTAATTGATTTCGGGCGATATGGCCAGCTTGATAAAGATTCATCTACCACTTGTTTTTCTTCCTCCATTGTACTGGGTGATGGAATGGTGAGGAACTAGACATGAGATCAGATTTGTATTGTATTTCTTTTGCAGAATGTGATTCTTGGGATAAAAGGCAGGTTTTGATAATGGAATTCATTAACGTCTGATTTAGGACCGTCTGAATGGGCAGAATGGGAAAGCTGTGTGTGTGTGTGTGTGTGTCCTCTCCTTCAAACACCCACACGAGGAATCTCATACATTCTGACCAGCCTGGACCAGATGTGTAACCTCCACCCCTGCCCCCTCTCACCCAGCCTGGGTAAATCAGAGGAGCAGGAAGCCCTGGTCCAGGCTCATACCAGACAACTGGAGCTGAGATAAGATCCAGAGAGCAAAACAGAAAATGAGAACAATAAAAACCGGGAGAGAGGACTATGACATCACAACTCCTGCAGCTCTGTCACACTCTGGGTCCGTCACATAGTCAATGGTAGGCTTCGAGGAGACTCCTATGGTAGGTACACCTACAGCTCATCCCTTGGCAGTAGTACTGTAGACTACTTTATCACTGACCTCAACCCAGAGTCTCTCAGAGCATTCACAGTCAACCCACTGACACCCCTATCAGATCAAAGCAAAATCACAGTCTACTTAAACAGAGCAATACTCAATCATGAGGCATCAAAGCCAAAGGAACTGAATAATATTAAGATGTGCTATAGATGGAAGGAAAGTAGTGTGGAAACCTACCAAAAAACAATTAGGCAACAACAAATTCAATCCCTTTTAGACAACTTCCTGGACAAAACGTTTCACTGTAATAGTGAAGGTGTAAACTTGGCAGTAGAAAACCTAAACAGTATATTTGACCTCTCAGCTTCCCTATCAAATCTAAAAATGTCAAACTAAAAACCAAAGAAAATTAACAACAATGACAAATGGTTTGATGAAGAATGCAAAAACCTAAGAAAGAAATTCAGAAACCTATCCAATCAAAAACATAGAGACCCAGAAAACCTGAGCCTACGCCTTCAATATGGTGAATCACTAAAACAATACAGAAATACACTACGGAAAAACACTAAACAAACAACAAAGTGTGACCAACTCTCACTTTTTGCCCCATAACAAAAAACAAACAGCAAAAACATATACATGTCAAATAAGTTTAAACACTTTTTAAAGCTTACGAAATCACTATTATCCAATTTCATTGAATGAACCACAGGCAAAATACAAACCCTCCAACCCAATAGGCCTGTGGTGTTGATGGTATCCTCAATGAAATGATAAAATATACAGACCACAAATTCCAATTGGCTATACTTAAACTCTTTAACATCATCTTTAGCTCTGGCATCTTCCCCAATATTTGGAACCAAGGACTGATCACCCCCAATCCACAAAAGTGGAGACAAATTTGACCACAATAACTACCGTGGGATATGCGTCAACAGCAACCTTGGGAAAATCCTCTGCATTATCATTAACAGCAGACTCGTTACAATTCCTCAGTGAAAACAATGTATTGAGCAAATGTCAAATTGGCTTTTTACCAAATTGCCATACGACAGACCACGTATTCACCCTGCACACCCTAATTGACAAACAAACAAAACAAGGCAAAGTCTTCTCGTGCTTTGTTGATTTCCAAAAAGCTTTTGACTCAATTTGGCATGAGGGTCTGCTGTACAAAGTGATGGAAAGTGGTGTTGGGGGAAAAACATATGACATTATAAAATCCATGCACACAAACAAGTGTGCAGTTAAAATTGGCAAAAAACACAAATTTCTTTCCACAGGGCCGTGGGGTGAGACAGGGATGAAGTTCAAGCCCCACCCTCTTCAACATATATATCAACGAATTGGCGAGGGCACTAGAACAGACTGCAGCACTGGGCCTCACCCTACTAGAATCTGAAGTCAAATGTCTACTGTTTGCTGATGATCTGGTGCTTCTGTCCCCAACCAAGGAGGGCCTACAGCAGCACCTAGATCTTCTGCACAGATTCTGTCAGACCTGGGCCCTGACAGTAAATCTCAGTAAGACAAAAATAATGGTGTTCCAAAAAAGGTCCAGTTGCCAGGACCATAAATACAAATTCCATCTAGACACTGTTGACCTAGAGCACACAAAAAACGATACATACCTCGGCCTAAACATCGGTGCCACAGGTAACTTTCACAAAGCTATGAACGATCTGAGAGACAAGGCAAGAAGGCCTTCTATGCCATCAAAAGGAACATAAAATTCGACATACCAATTAGGATCTGGCTATAAATACTTGAATCAGTTATAGAACCCATTGCCCTTTATGGTTGTGAGGTCTGGGGTCCGCTCACCAACCAAGAATTCACAAAATGGAACAAACACCAAATTGAGACTCTGCATGCAGAATTCTGCAAATGTATCCTCAGTGTACAACGTAAAACACCAAATAATGCATGCAGAGCAGAATTAGGCCGATACCCGCTAATGATCAAAATCCAGAAAAGAGCTGTTAAATTCTACAACCACCTAAAAGGAAGCGATTCCCAAACCTTCCACAACAAAGCCATCACCTACAGAGAGATTAACCTGGAGATGAGTCCCCTAAGCAAGCTGGTCCTGGGTCTCTGTTCACAAACAAACAGAGCCCCAGGACAGCAACACAATTAGACCCAACCAAATCATGAGAAAACAAATATATAATTACTTGACACATTGGAAAGAATTAACAAAAAAACAGAGCAAACTAGAATGCTATTTTGCCCTAAACAGAGACTACACAGTGGCAGAATACCTGACCATTGTGACTGACCCAACCTTAAGGGAAAGCTTTGACTATGTACAGACTCAGTGAGCATAGCTTTGCTATTGAGAAAGGCCGCTGTAGGCAGACCTGGCTCTCAAGAGAAGACAGGCTATGTGCACACTGCCCACAAAATGAGGTGGAAACTGAGCTGCACTTCCTAACCTCCTGCCAAATGTATGACTATTTGAGACACATATTTCCCTCAGATTACACAGATCCACAAATAAATAAAAAACAACCCCAATTTTGATAAACTCCCTTATCTATTGGGTGAAATACCACAATGTGCAATCACAGCAGCAAGATGTGTGACATTTTACATTTTAGTTATTTAGCAGACGCTCTTATCCAGAGCGACTTACAGTTAGTGAGTGCATACATTTTCATACTGGCCCAAGAAAATGGCAACCAGTGAAGAACAAACACAATTGTAAATACAACCCATATTTCTGATTATTTGCACAACGTTACAACACTGTAGATAGACATAATGACATTTGAAATGTCTTTATTCTTTTGGAACTTTTTATTGTTTATTTCACTTTTGTTTATTATCCATTTCACTTGCTTTGGCGATGTAAACATATGTTTCCCATGCCAATAAAGCCCCTTGGAGGGAGAGCGGCGAGGAGCAGGAAGAGAGAGGGAGACAGAGCTCTCATATCAAGGCTGGTGGGAGGCTGTGTTTGTGTTATCTCAGCTCTGTCCTTCCTCTCATCTCTCTGTCCTCCCTTCCTCTGCAACTCCGCACGTGCCAGGCAGTTGGCTGACTCCAGGTCAGATCTTAGAACCACAGCACAAACACATTCCGTTACCACATAGGGCCTTACGACTGATCCGAGCACTGAGATTGGATCAGTAACATAAACACAATTCCTCACTTAGAAAGGATCTCACTGACCCAGGACTGCAGTGTTCAACCTAATTTATTCAACTTACTCTCTCCCCTTCATCAGCTCATTAAGTGTAGGTTGTTCCCCAGTCTTCCTGGCTGTGGCTAGCTGGAGACGTGACAAGCGCTTGGTTGCCTAACTGTTGCGTAAAGGTGGTCAGTGGCTCTGTTCCAAGTGTTTTGAGACTTGGTGTCCATGTTTCACCCTCTAGCTTCTTGGTCCAAAACAGCTAGTGATGTTCTATGGAAATTCATGACCAGGCTGCCCCAGAAAGGATTTTTTGAGAGAAAGCAGAAGTGGTGTGTTTGCGTTAGAGGGCGAAGGAGAGTGGGGGAGAGGGAGGGAGGGAGGGAGGGAGGCAGAGGGGGAAAGTGGAGGGAGTGGGGAGAATGTTGAGAGGCCTGGTTGGTGTGGGAGTATCTGGTAATCAGAACAGGAAGTTAGAGGTCTGTTGATTTGAGGTCCCAGTAGAGTTGTGCTATTCACTGTCAGCACAGAGACACAGACCACTGAGCCACTGTCACTGTCAGCACAGAGATCACTGACCTCCTAGAACCTTCCCGGAACCACACAGAACCACTCCAACCCATTACTGAACCATCTGGTCATTCAGGGAGAGGGAGAGAGAGAAGGGGGAGTGAGAGAGAAAGCAGCGAGAGCTGAGTGAGTAAAAGGGGGCGTTACATGGAAAAAGGAGAATGATTGATTGGGATAGAGGAGGGACAGAACAAGAGAGAAACTGTGATAGAAAATCCACTTCAATTCTCTGGTGGCTCTCCTCATGAAAAGGCAACAACCTGAGTGTCGTATCGGAGCGCTTCCTCACGTGCCATCTTTTGATTTGGAGAGTTAATCTAAAATATTCTCTCTCTCTCTCTCTGTCTGTCTCCTGGCGCTCTGCTTCTTTCATCTTCACCACATGAAAGCTGGAGCTGAAATTAATTGGGTTACAGTTTAAACTGCCGTGGCGACGACCATGGCGTCTCTCTCCCCTGTTAGACGTGCGCGCGTACACACATCTACAGTACAGTTGCATTCTGGGTAGTGGAGAAATGTCCTCGGAACCGCTGTGTGTGTGTGTGACAGTGTAGAGGGACTGTGGTTGCTCACTTTCACCGTTGCATCGTCACATAGCTTCCACAGCTCTACAGTATCTTGACAGGCTACTAACAAGAAGTGGGGGGTTGTTTTTCACAGTAATAAGATTTCTGTCCACATTCCTTCAGAGGACACGATATCCATTCCTGTCCACAAACGTATCATCAGCTGAAAGGAATGGTTTGGTGACTTTGGTAAAGTAGAGGCTGATGCCTCCTGTTCTGTCCTTGAATTGTGGTAGATCTTGGCCTGCTTCCCTTTCTGTGTCTGGGGGGGGGGGTGTGTGTGTGTGTGTGTGTGTGTGTGTGTGGGGGGGGTGTGTGTGTGTGTGTGTGTGATTTTTATGGTGGAGGTAGTGACACAAAGCAGGATTTGTGTCCGAGGCTCCCCTGGACAGAGCAGTGACGCCTCATTGGGTTTCCACACATTTGCCTTCGCCCTTTCTTCCCCCTATCATCCGTCCCTTCATCCCCCTATCATCCATCTCCCTATCATCCGTCCCTTCATCTCCGCTATCATCCGTCCCTTCATCCCCTATCATCCCCATCCCCCTATCATCTGTTCCTTCATCCCCCTATCATCCGTCCCTTCATCCCCCTATCATCCTATCCTCCCTATCATCCGTCCCTTCATCCCCTATCATCCGTCCCTTCATCCCCTATCATCCGTCCCTTCATCCCCCCATCATCCATCCCCTATCATCCATCCCTTCATCCCCCTATCATCCGTCCCTCCTATCATCCGTCCCTTCATCCCCCTATCATCCGTCCCTTCATCTCCCTATCATCCGTCCCTTCATCCCCCTCTCATCCATCTCCCCCTATCATCCGTCCCTTCATCCCCCTATCATCCGTCCCTTCATCCCCCTATCATCCATCCCCCATCATCCGTCCCTTCATCCCCCTATCATCCGTCCCTTCATCCCCCCTATCATCCGTCCCTTCATCCCCCTATCATTCATCTCCCTATCATCCGTCCCTTCATCCCCCTATCATCCGTCCCTTCATCCCCCTATCATCCATCCATCCCTATCATCCGTCCCTTCATCCCCCCTATCATCTCCCTTCATCTCCCTATCATCCGTCCCTTCATCCCCCTATCATCCATCTCCCTATCATCTGTCCCTTCATCCCCCTATCTTCCATCTCCCTATCATCCGTCCCTTCATCCCCCTATCATCGTCCCCCTATCATCCATCCTCTTCATCCCCTATCATCCATCCCCCTATCATCTTCGTCCCTATCATCCGTCCCTTCATCTCCCTATCATCCATCCCCCCTATCATCCACCCTTCATCCCCTATCATCCATCCCTTCATCCATCTAGACCAGACGAGCTCAGAACCAGGACCACCAGGCTGTGTCTTTCTCTCTGTCACGCTCGCTCGCTCTCTCTCTCTTTCCATCTCTTCCTCCACCCTCTATCCTTCTCTCTCTCTCCTCTGTGTTAGTAGGGGTTGTGGAGGATCTCTCTGCCAGATGTCTCAGGCCTCATGTGGCCTCCCGCCAGGTTCCTCTCCGCCTCCCCATCATTTATCCATCTCTGTTTGTTTACTCATTTTCTGCATGAGTCTGAATGCAGCCTTTTGTCTTTGAAGATCCCTGCATGTCTGACAGCCTCTCTGAGAGTTTACAAGAGCATTTACAAAAGTATTCTGGAGTCATCCAGAGTGTGTTTTTAACTGTGTGTTTGTGCTCTCTGTCGTCTCTGTGTCTGTTACCCTAGTTGTCTTTGTGTGGCTACTCCTAGCACCCCAGCATGTCTCTTGGCAGGCGTGCCGGTGTCCACAACACCCTGTGGTGGAGTGCCACAAAGGTCAGCCTGGTAGAGGATGCCCACGTCTGCAATCTGTGCCCGCAGTGCCCACTGCCTCGCTTCGGCTAGTCTGTTAACTACAGACAGTGTTGGGGAAGCTACTCTGAAAATATAGTTTACCAGCTACCAATTACTTCACACCAGATGAAGTTAAGCTACCCTAAAGAAAACTAGAGTTTACTGAACTAAAGTTACTTAGAAAAAGCAGTTCACTACATCCAGACTACTAAGGGATAAATGATCACATTTAAAATGTGAAATGTCATAGAACAGATCCCTCTGGAGTCAGATGTCAACAGAATGTGTGTAGTTTGGCCTATTAAATACAAAAACAATGTTTCAAGTGAGAATTAGGCGTCTGATGCTAAAAAGAAATTACATTCTTGACTTCTTGACCCATATTTTATTTTTTCTAAACAACTACTGTAGTTCCAGTAGTTAGCTACACCACTACATGGACAACAAGGAATTAACTACTAAAAACACTACCAAGATTTGAATTTAGTTAAACTACCACCAAGCGACTGAAACATTTTGAACTACATATAGTTCACTACTCCCAAACACGGACTACAGACCAGACTACATTTACATTTGACATTTTTAGTCATTTAGCAGACGCTCTTATCCAGAGCGACTTACATGAGCAATTAGGGTTAAGTGCCTTGCTTAAGGGCACATCGACAGATTTTTCACCTAGTTGGCTCTGGGATTAGAACCAGCGACCTTTCGGTTACTGGCACAACGCTCTTACCCACTAAGCTACCTGCCGACTACTGCCACTCCTCAGGGTGCCAACAACTGGCATCTACTGACTGCTCTGGGACGCACCACTGGCAGGGAGACAGATTGAAAGACACAAAAGATAGACGGACAGGAGGGAGATTGAGGGGAAGATGGAGAGTGAGAGACAGACTATGAGATGGACCTAGAGTGAGAGAGACTGGGGAAACTTGAATAAGAGGAAGGCTATCTAAAATGTCATTCTTGTCATCTGTGGCATTTCTTTCTATGGCATTTTATTTTTCTATCTAATCAGGGCTGAGATCTTACCGTGTTGCCACAGAAATGCGTTGCAGCTGAGAAATGGCCTCCCCTTGCTGGGTTTGTCACAGGATATGAAACATGGAGGCTTTAGAACACTTATCCAGCTGACCCCTGACCTCTCACACTGAGCTCATTCAGCCCAGGTCAGACAAGACCTCTTAGATTATTAGATCATAGAGTAGGTCCACACAGACGTCTTTATATGGCCACAGAGCACATGTAGTTGTTGCTTTTAAATACTGACCTAAGATCAGTTTTGTATTTCTCCACTAATGGTTAAGTTTAAGGTTGAGGGCAGGTAAGCTGATCCTAGATCCATTCCTATGGGAAACTTCTAAATGGATTCTATAGTCCCTGTGATGGAGCCTTACAGCTTGTGTGATGGTCTTGGAGAGAGGTGTCTCTGTGAAGTCCCCAGCCAGCCATAATCTAGCTGTACTCTCCCTGACCTCCCTGACCTCTCACAAACACTAAACACATGCCAGCCGTCGCCAAGTCTGAGGCTCCAATAAAGACATGAAATAGCATCCCTCTAGTGAACACACATGCTCTGCCGTTTGAACAGGCTGCACAGAGACACACGCTCCGCCGTTTGAACGGGCTGCACAGAGACACACGCTCCGCCGTTTGAACGGGCTGCACAGAGACACACGCTCTGCCGTTTGAACGGGCTGCACAGAGACACACGCTCTGCCGTTTGAACGGGCTGCACAGAGACACACGCTCTGCCGTTTGAACGGGCTGCACAGAGACACACGCTCTGCCGTTTGAACGGGCTGCACAGAGACACGCGCTCCGCCGTTTGAACGGGCTGCACAGAGACACACGCTCTGCCGTTTGAACGGGCTGCACAGAGACACACGCTCCGCGTTTGAACGGGCTGCACAGAGACACTCGCTCCGCCGTTTGAACGGGCTGCACAGAGAAGTCTGGTCAAACTAACTGAGATCAGATGGTGTACTGTGTTGCTCTATAGCTGAGCTGGAGGCTGCCAAAGGTTTGTCCTTCAGAGAGGCTGCTGATGGCCTTGGTTTGTACTAGTCATGGGTTCAGTGGTCTTCTGTTGGACTGACTCAGAGAGAACTATACTCTGTTATTGCTTGAAGTGGAACAAACGTCAGATCTCCCTTTCAGACAGCAGCAGACGGAGGGAGATTATGTCTTTCTTAGGGGGGATTTAATGGATGAGAGTTCTTGATGGACATATTGCACTTTGATAACTAGGCAGTGGACCAGTTGTCTGGGACCCATCTGGTGGACACTACAGTTGGAACCAAGTTTGACTGAATGAGGTGAGGTGGTGTATAGAGCTCTGTGGTCTTCTCTGGGGCTGACTGCAGACCACCTGCCTGCTGTAGCCCAACATATGGGCCTACACTGAAACACAGTGCTGCAGCACATATGGCTCATTGAGATAGAATGAGGAGACAATCTGGACTACTGTTGGGACACCAGCAGGGTAGAGACGGTGCCCGAGACGTGTTTCCGAACAAAGTTTACCTCACTCTGAGAACTAATTACAGCAGTGTACTGAGCAGAGGTTGAGGGTCAATTACATTTTAATGCCTCCAGGATATTAGTTGATGTTTTAATTTCTTAAATTGGAATTTTAATTCACTTCCTGAAATTCGTGAATCGACCAAATTGAAATGGAACGAACTTCAACCTCTGCTACTTCATAGCAACCAACAGACCAGCTGCAGGCTGCCAC
Source organism: Coregonus clupeaformis (assembly GCF_020615455.1). Classification (NCBI taxonomy): domain Eukaryota; kingdom Metazoa; phylum Chordata; class Actinopteri; order Salmoniformes; family Salmonidae; genus Coregonus; species Coregonus clupeaformis. Next base: position 114,845 of record NW_025534579.1, on the reverse strand, counting down.
GCAACACAAAAGACCATCTCATCGCCAGGGTAACCTACAGGTCAAGAGGTCACTAGGGTCAAAGCTTCACTTCATTATCCTCTCTCTGGTCAGACCAAACACATAATCAGTTTGACTTTTACCGCCCTCTCTCCTCCCTCTCTCTTTTCTCAATCCCTCTTTCTCTCCACATGATTGAGGTTTGGGTAGTGCGCTCTATTCAGACTCAAGTCTGAATCTCGGGATTAAAATAGCTGTTTTTGATTGATTGCAGGAAATAAGAGCCATATTAAAACAAGGAGCATCTTTCTCACGGATGCCGTTAGTGTTTATTTATTTATCTTCTGGTTCTAGCTAGGCAGGCGGGATGAATGGAGGTTCTAGGGCTTAGCTGGAAGCTCCCAGCCCTTTTCTCCTCTCTCCTCTCTTTCTCTCTCTCCTATTTCGCCCTCCTCTCTCTTTCTCTCCCTCCTCTTTCGTTCTCTCTCTTTTTGTCTCTCCTCTGTCGTTCTCTTTCGTTAACTTCTCTCTCTCTCTCTCTCTCTCTCTCTCTCTCTCTCTCTCATTGTTTATTATTCCCTCTCTCAATGGAACAAACTCTGTACTAGCTTAACTAGGTTAACAGACAGTCAAAATACTCAAACCTGAAATCGCTGAAATGTGACACATGAAATGCTATTTTCCTTGATCCGACTGTTTATGCAAATAAACACATTTTTCATTCCTTTTATTCTTGGCTTATTTCTGGGGTGGCTTACTTTGGGCCAGCTTTAATCTTCCAATTGAAAATTCTGTGAGTCTGCACAGTTAAAAATGTGATCTTCAGATTGATGCCTAGAGAGCGTCTGAAAGGTAATCAGACAGTTCGCTGACTGACTACACCATACAGTTAATCAGGCCGCTGTGACAGCTTGTCTCTGTTGGCACAAGCCAGAGTTTCTTATACCCTCTCTCTCTCGCAGAGTCTCTCGCTCTGTCACTGTGAAATGGAAATGGCTGCTCATCGGTTAGCATTCTTCTTCCCTACCTCTGTCTCTCAGGCCTTAGTTTCTCTCTGCGCTCCTTTCCCTTTCACATACCTTAGCTGAAGCAACGTGTGTCTTTGCATTAAAGCGTGGTGCGGCACATCACGGCACGGCACTCAGAGAAGACGGTTAGGCCATGGGCTTGGGTTACCATGGGAGCACGGTTCATTTGGGTACAGAGCTGGGTTTGAGCTGCCAAAGCCTCTGCCCACGGGTTTCCGTGTGTGGTGTGTTTCTAAGGACCTAAGGGTAAGACAGCCATATTGGCAGTTTTAACTCTTGGCTTTTTATGGAGCTGCCCTCTTTCTCTCTCCCTCTTTCCCTCCCTCCCCCCTCCCCCTCCCTCTCTCCCTCCCTCCCTCCCCCCTCCCCCCTCCCTCCCTCCCTCCCTCCCTCATGGCATGTTTTGATTTGTGTTTGAAAAGTGCTCATTCCATATGTCACCCGTTTTCACATCCTTTCATGGGAGCTTGTTCTTGTCATTCTCTCGTTGGGCGAAAAGGAAAACATAATATTCATAAAGCCCAATGGCTTTACCTCCCAGCTCTGCTGGGTGTCTGGCTCTACAAACCACAGCTGATAAGGCCTGTTCTGTTTAGTTTTCCCCATTTTGCTGGACTTCTGCATTGTCAGGACTTTTTAATGGATTTCTCTCTGTTGTAGGACTATTGTAGGAGAATAATAATAATAATAATATGCCATTTGCAGACGCTTTTATCCAAAGCGACATACAGTCATGCGTGCATACATTATTTTTTTTTGTGTATGGGTGGTCCCGGGGATCGAACCCACTACCTTGGCGTTACAAGCGCTGTGCTCTACCAGCTGAGCTACAGAGAACACACACACACACACACACACACACACACCCAGTGAACCCACACACACGAATGCACACAGACCAACTCGTGTCCCACCTGGCCTCCTGAAGCGTACTTTGTCGTGTGTGTGGTGTGGTTTGGGTGTGTGTTTGTGTGTAATCAGTTTCAAGTTCAACCCACCTGTGACAACACACTCGTCCCCCTAGAGAGGGTGGATAGAATCCCAAATTATTCTGAACCGCCGACTGAGCTCCAAAGGCCCCGCTCGCCGCACAGGAAGCCCAGCAGCTGACTCCGGCAGGGGGCCGGAAGCTCGACGAGACCAGGGCTCCACTAGGGCCTCCAGGGGCCTCAAGGCTCTGTTTGTTTAAAGACAACATGTCTTTACTGTGACTAAGAGTTACATGACAGCTCTACAGACAGGTCTGCTGGGGGCCTGTGAACACGGTGTGTGTGTCGGAGGCCGCTGGGCCCCGGTGAACATGGTGTGTGTTATGGGGCCGCTGGGGGCGGTGAAGCCTTAATTAGTGCAATGTGGCCAGGGCCGCTGGGGCCAGTGAACATTTGTGTGGCGGGGCCGCTGGGAGCAGTGAACCCGGTGTGTGTGCCAGACGCAGCGTACCCCACAATTGTGGGCGTACATGTGTGTGTGCCTGGGGGCAGTGACTCTGATGTGTGTGCGGGGCCGCTAGGCCGGAGTGAACATGGTGTGTGGGCCTAGCTGGGGGCGTGAACACGGTAGGCTTTATGACCCTGTTACTGGAGTCAGCTGGGAGGTGTGTCGCTCTCTCTTATTAATCTGTGTCTCTTTTCATGTGGGAGGTACACACACACACACACACACACACACACACACACACACACACACACACACACACACACACACACACACACACACACACACACACTAATGGGGAAGTATGGGACTTTTTCATGCTACCCAGATGGGACTGTGTGTAGAATGTGTACATTAGTCAGATATTTGGAATGCACTCTATTGAATGCATGTTTTTAAAGGGACAGTAACAGACGCATTCCTGCTGGGACTGTGTGAAGGGTTGTATGTGTTAGTCATGAGTTAGTTTTCACCAGTAGCGCTCTCTCTCTCTGTCTCTCTCTCTCTCTCTCTGTCTCTCTCTCTCTCTGTCTCTCTCTCTCTCTGTCTCTCTCTCTGTCTCTCTCTCTCTCTCTGTCTCTCTCTCTGTCTCTCTCTGTCTCTCTCTCTGTCTCTCTCTCTCTGTCTCTCTGTCTCTCTCTCTGTCTCTCTCTCTCTCTCTCTCTCTTTCTCTGCTCTCTCTCTCTCTGTCTCTCTCTCTGTCTCTCTCTCCTGTCTCTCTCTCTCTGTCTCTCTCTCTCCTCTGTCTCTCTGTCTCTCTCTCTCTGTCTCTCTCTCTCTCTTCTCTCTGTCTCCCTCTCTGCTCTCTACTCTCTCTGTCTCTCTGTCTCTCTCTCTGTCTCTCTCTCTTGTCTCCCTCTCCTTCTCTCCCCTATCTCTCTCTGTCTCTCTGTCTCTCTCTCTGTCTCTCTCTCTCTCTCCCCTCTCTTTTTTTTCTCTCTGTCTCTCTCTCTGTCTCTCTCTCTCTGTCTCTCTGTCTCTCTCTCTCTGTCTCTCTGTCTCTCTCTCTGTCTCTCTTATTTTCATTTTGTATTTATTTTACTCTCCTTTCTTTCTCTCACTCACTCCCTCTCTCTCACACACACACACATCTGGACTGCTGCTGGATGTACGCACGGTAATGATTTGACTTAGCTGTGTGTGTAGGGTCTTCTCCCCAGCCAGCTCCACAGGAGAGAGGCTGAGCTCTTTGGGCTGTGTCCCAGGGATGTGTCACCCTCTGAGGCCTAGCTCTGTGGTTCTGACTGCTTCCATTCTACTCCCCCATCCTTCAACCTTCAACACCAGCCAAGACTCTGTGTGTGTCCACAATCCATCCATATGTGCTGTGTGTCCACGAGTGTGTATGACCGTTTCATCCATTCTTCTATCAGGTATGGAGAGAATGAATAGGCAGCTTGACCTCTACAAGTCTTTTATTTACAGCCTGTTGGCAGTGGTGAATGGTTAATATGAGGGAGACTGTAGTTGTCAGTGTGGATAGTTAATATGAGGGAGACTGTAGTTGTCAGTGTGGATAGTTAATATGAGGGGAGACTGTAGTTGTCAGTATGGATAGTTAATGAGGGAGACTGTAGTTGTCAGTGTGGATAGTTAATATGAGGGGAGACTGTAGTTGTCAGTGTGGATAGTTAATATGATGGAGACTGTAGTTGTCAGTGTGGATAGTTAATATGAGGGAGACTGTAGTTGTCAGTGTGGATAGTTAATATGATGGAGACTGTAGTTGTCAGTGTGGATAGTTAATATGGGAGACTGTAGTTGTCAGTGTGGATAGTTAATATGATGGAGACTGTAGTTGTCAGTGTGGATAGTTAATATGATGGAGACTGTAGTTGTCAGTGTGGATAGTTAATATGATGGAGACTGTAGTTGTCAGTGTGGATAGTTAATATGATGGAGACTGTAGTTGTCAGTGTGGATAGTTAATATGATGGAGACTGTAGTTGTCAGTGTGGATAGTTAATATGATGGAGACGGTAGTTGTCAGTGTGGATAGTTAATATGAGGAGACTGTAGTTGTCAGTGTGGATAGTTAATATGAGGGAGACTGTAGTTGTCAGTGTGGATAGTTAATATGAGTGGAGACTGTAGTTGTCAGTGTGGATAGTTAATATGATGGAGACTGTAGTTGTCAGTGTGGATAGTTAATATGATGGAGACTGTAGTTGTCAGTGTGGATAGTTAATATGATGGAGACTGTAGTTGTCAGTGTGGATAGTTAATATGATGGAGACTGTAGTTGTCAGTGTGGATAGTTAATATGATGGAGACTGTAGTTGTCAGTGTGGATAGTTAATATGATGGAGACTGTAGTTGTCAGTGTGGATAGTTAATATGATGGAGACTGTAGTTGTCAGTGTGGATAGTTAATATGATGGAGACTGTAGTTGTCAGTGTGGATAGTTAATATGATGGAGACTGTAGTTGTCAGTGTGGATAGTTAATATGATGGAGACTGTAGTTGTCAGTGTGGATAGTTAATATGATGGAGACTGTAGTTGTCAGTGTGGATAGTTAATATGAGGGAGACTGTAGTTGTCAGTGTGGATAGTTAATATGATGGAGACTGTAGTTGTCAGTGTGGATAGTTAATATGAGGGAGACTGTAGTTGTCAGTATGGATAGTTAATATGAGGGAGACTGTAGTTGTCAGTGTGGATAGTTAATATGATGGAGACTGTAGTTGTCCGTGTGGATAGTTAATATGAGGGAGACTGTAGTTGTCAGTGTGGATAGTTAATATGAGGGAGACTGTAGTTGTCAGTGTGGATAGTTAATATGATGGAGACTGTAGTTGTCAGTGTGGATAGTTAATATGATGGAGACTGTAGTTGTCAGTGTGGATAGTTAATATGATGGAGACTGTAGTTGTCAGTGTGGATAGTTAATATGAGGGAGACTGTAGTTGTCAGTGTGGATAGTTAATATGGAGGGAGACTGTAGTTGTCAGTGTGGATAGTTAATATGATGGAGACTGTAGTTGTCAGTGTGGATAGTTAATATGATGGAGACTGTAGTTGTCAGTGTGGATAGTTAATTGATGGAGACTGTAGTTGTCAGTGTGGATAGTTAATATGATGGAGACTGTAGTTGTCAGTGTGGATAGTTAATATGATGGAGACTGTAGTTGTCAGTGTGGATAGTTAATATGATGGAGACTGTAGTTGTCAGTGTGGATAGTTAATATGATGGAGACTGTAGTTGTCAGTGTGGATAGTTAATATGATGGAGACTGTAGTTGTCAGTGTGGATAAGTTAATATGATGGAGACTGTAGTTGTCAGTGTGGATAGTTAATATGATGGAGACTGTAGTTGTCAGTGTGGATAGTTAATATGATGGAGACTGTAGTTGTCAGTGTGGATAGTTAATATGATGGAGACTGTGGTTGTCAGTGTGGATAGTTAATATGATGGAGACTGTAGTTGTCAGTGTGGATAGTTAATATGATGGAGACTGTAGTTGTCAGTGTGGATAGTTAATATGAGGGAGACTGTAGTTGTCAGTGTGGATAGTTAATATGATGGAGACTGTAGTTGTCAGTGTGGATAGTTAATATGAGGGAGACTGTAGTTGTCTGTGTGGATAGTTAATATGAGGGAGACTGTAGTTGTCAGTGTGGATAGTTAATATGAGGGAGACTGTAGTTGTCGGTGTGGATAGTTAATATGAGGGAGACTGTAGTTGTCAGTGTGGATAGTTAATATGAGGGAGACTGTAGTTGTCAGTGTGGATAGTTAATATGAGGGAGACTGTAGTTGTCAGTGTGGATAGTTAATATGATGGAGACTGTAGTTGTCAGTGTGGATAGTTAATATGATGGAGACTGTAGTTGTCAGTGTGGATAGTTAATATGATGGAGACTGTAGTTGTCAGTGTGGATAGTTAATATGAGGGAGACTGTAGTTGTCAGTGTGGATAGTTAATATGAGGGAGACTGTAGTTGTCAGTGTGGATAGTTAATATGAGGGAGACTGTAGGTTGTCGGTGTGGATCAGTTAATATGAGGGAGACTGTAGTTGAGGTCAGTGTGGATAGTTAATATGATGGAGACTGTAGTTGTCAGTGTGATAGTTTATGATGGAGACTGTAGTTGTCAGTGTGGATAGTTAATATGAGGGAGACTGTAGTTGTCAGTGTGGATAGTTAATATGAGGGAGACTGTAGTTGTCAGTGTGGATAGTTAATATGATGGAGACTGTAGTTGTCAGTGTGGATAGTTAATATGATGGAGACTGTAGTTGTCAGTGTGGATAGTTAATATGATGGAGACTGTAGTTGTCAGTGTGGATAGTTAATATGAGGGAGACTGTAGTTGTCAGTGTGGATAGTTAATATGATGGAGACTGTAGTTGTCAGTGTGGATAGTTAATATGATGGAGACTGTAGTTGTCAGTGTGGATAGTTAATATGATGGAGACTGTAGTTGTCAGTGTGGATAGTTAATATGATGGAGACTGTAGTTGTCAGTGTGGATAGTTAATATGATGGAGACTGTAGTTGTCAGTGTGGATAGTTAATATGATGGAGACTGTAGTTGTCAGTGTGGATAGTTAATATGATGGAGACTGTAGTTGTCAGTGTGGATAGTTAATATGATTGGAGACTGTAGTTGTCAGTGTGGATAGTTAATATGATGGAGACTGTAGTTGTCAGTATGGATAGTTAATATGAGGAGACTGTAGTTGTCAGTGTGGATAGTTAATATGAGGGAGACTGTAGTTGTCAGTGTGGATAGTTAATATGATGGAGACTGTGGTTGTCAGTGTGGATAGTTAATATGAGGGAGACTGTAGTTGTCAAAGTGTGGAGTAGTTAATATGAGGGAGACTGTAGTTGTCAGTGTGGATAGTTAATATGATGGGAGACTGTAGTTGTCAGTGTGGGATAGTTAATATGAGGGAGACTGTAGTTGTCAGGCTGTGGATAGTTAATATGAGGGAGACTGTAAGGTTGTCAGTGTGGATGAGTTAATATGATGGAGACTTGTAGTTGTCAGTGTGGATAGTTAATATGAGGGAGACTGTAGTTGTCAGTGTGGATAGTTAATATGATGGAGACTGTAGTTGTCAGTGTGGATAGTTAATATGATGGAGACTGTAGTTGTCAGTGTGGATAGTTAATATGATGGAGACTGAAGTTGTCAGTGTGGATAGTTAATATGATGGAGACTGTAGTTGTGTCAGTGTGGATAGTTAATATGATGGAGACTGTAGTTGTCAGTGTGGATAGTTAATATGATGGAGACTGTAGTTGTCAGTGTGGATAGTTAATATGAGGGAGACTGCTAGTTGTCAGTGTGGATAGTTAATATGATGGAGACTGTAGTTGTCCGTGTGGATAGTTAATATGAGGGAGACTGTAGTTGTCAGTAGGATAGTTAATATGAGGGAGACTGTAGTTGTCAGTGTGGATAGTTAATATGAGGGAGACTGTAGTTGTCAGTGTGGATAGTTAATATGAGGGAGACTGTAGTTGTCAGTGTGGATAGTTAATATGATGGAGACTGTAGTTGTCAGTGTGGATAGTTAATATGATGGGAGACTGTAGTTGTCAGTGTGGATAGTTAATATGATGGAGACTGTAGTTGTCAGTGTGGATAGTTAATATGATGGAGACTGTAGTTGTCAGTGTGGATAGTTAATATGATGGAGACTGTAGTTGTCAGTGTGTGGATAGTTAATATGAGGGAGACTGTAGTTGTCCAGTGTGGATAGTTAATATGAGGGAGACTGTAGTTGTCAGTGTGGATAGTTAATATGATGGAGACTGTAGTTGTCAGTGTGGATAGTTAATATGAGGGAGACTGTAGTTGTCAGTGTGGATAGTTTATGAGGGAGACTGTAGTTGTCGCAGTGTGGATAGTTAATGATGATGGAGACTGTAGTTGTCAGTGTGGATAGTTAATATGATGGAGACTGTAGTTGTCAGTGTGGATAGTTAATATGATGGAGACTGTAGTTGTCAGTGTGGATAGTTAATATGATGGAGACTGTAGTTGTCAGTGTGGATAGTTAATATGATGGAGACTGTAGTTGTCAGTGTGGATAGTTAATATGAGGGAGACTGTAGTTGTCAGTATGGATAGTTAATATGATGGAGACTGTAGTTGTCATGTGGATAGTTAATATGAGGAGACTGTAGTTGTCAGTGTGGATAGTTAATATGATGGAGACTGTAGTTGTCAGTGTGTGATAGTTAATATGTAGGGGAGACTGTAGTTGTCAGTGTGGATAGTTATTTGGGAGACTGTAGTTGTCAGTGTGGATATTTAATATGAGAATGTAGTTGTCAGTGTGGATAGTTAATATGAGGGAGACTGTAATTTGTCAGTGTATGTTAATATATGAACTGTAGTTGTCAGTGTGGATAGTTAATATGAGACTGTAGTTGTCCAGTGTGATGTTAATTGAGACTGTAGTTGTCAGTGTGAATGATTAATATGAGGAGACTGTATTGTCCAGTGTGATATTAATTGGCTGTAATTGTCAGTGTGGATAATTAATATAGAACTGTTTGTCAGTGTATAGTTAATATAACTGTAGTTGTCAGTATGAATTTAATATGATGACTGTAGTTGTCCCAGTGTGGATAGTTAGCATATGAGAGACTGTAGTTGTCAGTGTGGATAGTTAATATGAGGAGACTGTAGTTGTCCAGTGTGGATATTAATTTACTGTAGTTGTCAGTGTATATTATTAATTAGTTGTCAGTGTGAATAAATTAATATGAGAAGCTGTAGTTGTCAGTGTGGATAGTTAATATGAGGGAACTGTAGTTGTCAGTGTGATAGTTAATTCTTAGTTGTCAGTGTGATGTTAATATGAGCTGTAGTTGTCCAGTGTGGATAGTTAATATGAGAACTGTAGTTGTCAATTATTGGATGATTAATATGAGGAGACATGTAGTTGTCCAGTGTGGATAGTTAATATGAGGGAGACTGTAGTTGTCAGTATGGATAGTTAATATGAGGGAGACTGTAGTTGTCAGTGTGGATAGTTAATAGAGGAGACTGTAGTTGTCAGTGTGGATAGTTGGTATGATGGAGACTGTAGTTGTCAGTGTGAATGTAGTTAATGATGATGGAGACTGTAGTTGTCAGTGTGGATAGTTAATATGATGGAGACTGTAGTTGTCGGTGTGGATAGTTAATATGAGGGAAACTGTAGGTTGTCAGTGTGATATTTTACTGTAGTTGTCAGTGTTGATAGTTTAATATGAGGGGTTAGTTGTCAGTGTATTTATTTGGAGACTGTAATTTGTCAGTGTGGATAGTTAATATATTAGTTGTCAGTGTATTTATTGTGTGAATTTGTCAGTGTGAATAATTAATATAGAGACTGTAGTTGTCCAGTGAGGATAGTTAATATGATAGAATGTAGTTGTCAGTGTGAATATTAATTGATAGACTGTAATTGTATCAGTGTAAATATTAATTTGAGACTTAATTGTCAGTGTAGATATTAATATAGAACTTAGTTGTCAGTGTGGATAGTTAATATGAGGGAGACTGTAGTTGTCAGTGTGATAGTTAATATGAGGAGACTGTAGTTGTCAGTATTTGATAGTTAATATGAGGGGACTGTAGTTGTCAGTGTGATAGTTAATATGAGAACTGTAGTTGTCCAGTGTATGATAGTTAATATTATAGACTGTGGTTGTCAGTGTGGATGTTAATATATGAACTGTAGTTGTCAGTGTGGATAGTTAATATAAGGAAGACTGTAGTTTGTCAGTGTGGATAATTAATATGATAGAACTGTAGTTGTCAGTGTGGATAGTTAATATGAGGAGACTGTAGTTGTCAGTGTAGATGAATTATATTAGAACACATGAATTTGTCGTTATTTATAGAGACTTGTAGTTGTCCAGTGTATGATTTAAATTGACTGTAGTTGTCAGTGTTTGATAGTTAATATGATGAACTGTAGTTGTCAGTGTGGATAACAGTTAATATGAGGGAGACTGTAGTTGTCAGTGTGGATAGTTAATATGAGGAAGACTGTAGTTGTCAGTGTGGATATTAATATGAGGACTGTAGTTGTCAGTTATTTAATATGAGAACTGTAGTTGTCAGTGTGATAGTTAACATATGAATTGTTGTCAGTGTGGATAGTTAATATGTACTGTAGTTGTCAGTGTATTTTGGGCTGTAGTTGTCCAGTGTGGATAGTTAATATGAGGGAACTGTAGTTGTCAGTGTGGATAGTTAATATGATGGAGACTGTAGTTGTCAGTGTGGATAATTAATATGAGGGAGACTGTAGTTGTCAGTTGGATATTAATAAGAGGGAGACTTAGTTGTCCAGTGTAGATATTAATATGAGAACTGTAGTTGTCAGTGTGAATATTAATATGAGGAGACTGTAGTTGTCAGTATGAATATTAATATGAGGGTCTGTAGTTGTCAGTGTGGATGTTTGAGGGAGACTGTAGTTGTCGGAGTGTGGATGTTAATTGAGACTGCAGTTGTCCAGTGTTAATAGTTAATATGAGAACTGTAGTTGTCAGTGTGGATTTTTTACACTTGAATTTGTCAGTGTGGATAGTTAATATATGATGTAATTTGTCAGTGTAATATTATATGAGTGACTGTAGTTGTCAGTGTGGATGAATTAATATGAGGAACTGTAGTTGTCAGTGTGAATATTAATATGATGGACTGTAGTTTGGCACCAGTGTGGATAGTTAATATGATGGAGACTGTAGTTGTCAGTGTGGATAGTTAATAGAGGAGACTGTAGTTGTCAGTGTGGATAGTTAATATGATGGAGACTGTAGTTGTCAGTGTGGATAGTTAATATGAGGGAGACTGTAGTTGTCAGTGTGGATAGTTAATATGAGGAGACTGTAGTTGTCAGTGTGGATAGTTAATATGAGGGAGACTGTAGTTGTCGTGTGGATAGTTAATATGATGGGAGACTGTAGTTGTCAGTGTGGATAGTTAATATGAGGGAGACTGTAGTTGTCAGTGTGGATAGTTAATATGAGGGAGACTGTAGTTGTCAGTGTGGATAGTTAATATGGAGGGAGACTGTAGTTGTCAGTGTGGATAGTTAATATGATGGAGACTGTAAGTTGTCAGTGTGGATAGTTAATATGATGGAGACTGTAGTTGTCAGTGTGGATAGTTCATATAGGGAATGACTGTTAGTTGTCAGTGTGGATAGTTAATATGATGGAGACTGTAGTTGTCAGTGTGGATAGTTAATATGATGGAGACTGTAGTTGTCAGTGTGGATAGTTAATATGAGGGAGACTGTAGTTGTCAGTGTGGATAGTTAATATGATGGAGACTGTAGTTGTCAGTGTGGATAGTTAATATGATGGAGACTGTAGTTGTCAGTGTGGATAGTTAATATGAGGAGACTGTAGTTGTGAAGTCTCTGCCAGTTCCCTGGGGGTTCTTCCTCTCTGGAATGTATTGGGATTCTTTATTTAGGAGCTGCAAGATCACTGCTGCTCCAACTAGAAAGAGAGGAGAAAAGTGAGTGAGAGAAGAGGAGGAGAGGAAACGAATAAAACAGTCCAGATATATATATCATTTATGAACAGTTTCAGTCCCTCCATGCTTCCTGATGTTTCTAACAGAAGAGAGGAGAAAATAAAGAATATATCTGTAAGCTCTCGACTCAGAAGGTTTCCTTTATGTCAAGGTTCAGTCTCTCTCTGGCGGGTTCTTTTCACTCCACACATGTCCAATAGTTAGCACAGTGTGTGTGTGTGTGTTATGCATCCGTATGCTGTGTATGGGTGGGAAACATCGGTATATCGTCCTTCTACTGATGTTGTTTGTATTGTCAAAGTGTGGCGTATTGGCAGTGTGATGTGAGACATCAACATCTGGTTCTCATCGCTGGGAGAATACGTGCTGGGGCCTGGTTCTGGGGAGCTGGCTACACACACTGTGCTAGTCTGGGAGCGTCCCGCTGGCCCAGCCCTGTGGCCCTCCTGACACTAGTGACTGTGTAATGATCACTCTGCTCAGTAAAGCTCTGGGCTGGGTGTCTCTACCATGTGTCAAACACAATACTCCTCTGTCCCAGGGTCACAGAGCAGGTACACACACACACACACGCACACAGGCACACAGGCACACAGGCACACACAGGCACATGTACCCAAAGGGAGTAGGATGACTGGTATTGAATAACAGCCTGAATACATGACTGACTCAGACAGAGAGATGATGAGTACCTGAATACCACAGAAATAATATTCCACAGGTACCAGAGGCTTATCCTTAGTGTAGGGAGTGTGTGTGTGTGTATAGTTGTGTGTGTGTATAGTTGTGTGTGGTGTGTGTGTGAGCATGCATTTGTATGTCCCATGCATATGAGTGTGTGGCACACATGAGAACCTCTCTCTCTGTCCCTGAGTGATGTGTTGGCTAATGAAATTTGACTCTGGCGTTTAAACACATCTGAGATCCAGTGTCATGAGTAGACCTCTTAGTATTCCTCCAGGTTAGAACCTCCAACGAGGCTGTGTGTGTGTGTGTGTTGTGTGTGTGTGTGTGTGGTGTGTGTGTGTGTGAGAAGTCTGTCTTTGTATTCCCTTAGGTAAGAACCCGTTACAAAGGGGCTCCAGGCTGAATAAGCAATCATTTCACACCACTAATTATTATCAGCATTCCTTTATTACTGTCTGAAGCCAGGCTCTTTTATCTGGAACTCTCCAAGCAGGCAGGGTAGAGATGGTTTCTGTCTCTCTCTTTCTGTCTCTCTTTTTTTCTGTTTCTCTCACTTTCTTTCTCTCTTTCGATTTCTTTCTCCTCCCCACAAATCAACATTCGCATTTTAAGCTGTGTTAAATGTGGCTGAGATAGCAGTGGAGCACAGAGACAGAGCAGCCTCTCTCTCTAGTGGGGCCCACTGCATTATGCGATTCTCCCCGATGATTATGGAAAGATTTGTGAAGAGAATATGCTCATCCCTAAGAGATTAGCAGACGCACCAGTTTGGCTTTTGTGATAGAGAAAATAGTTACTTCCTCTATCCCCACACACACACACAAGAGAGGAGGTTTTCTGACACCAGCTGAGAGATTGGGCAAGAGAGTGAGGGATCAGGCTTCAGAACATGTCAGAACACGTCTGCCTACTTGCTACTGGCCCAATGGTTGAATCATAATCCAATCTTCTCACCATTTTACTGCAGTCAATGGTAAGAAGAATTGTTGAAGTGCTCATGAAAAGTTACTGAAGTGATGGTGAGGTAATGTAGTGATCGTAATCATCAGTGTTTCCAAGGTAATTGCTTGGTGCCCACTTGACTGGGTTGAGTCTACAATGACTGCCTTCGTGCAAAAAGCTTTAGTGGGTCACGGTATTAAAATAGGCTGAAGTTTGAGAACCGCTGGTCTAGTTAGTGCCTGATAAAATGGTCTGTTTCTCTGCCCTGTCCTCAACTGACCTGTTGTTCTTTCGGCAAGCCTTTTACTGTCTCTATATGAACCTCCTCTCCAACTCTCTTCCCCTCTCTCTTTCCCTTCTCTCCCCTTCCCTCCCCCTGCTTTCCCCTTCTCTCTCTCCTCTGTCCCTCCCTCTCTCTGCTCTGTTCAAGCTGAGCCCAGCCTGGACCAACAGGATTACAGGGTTTTGTGTTGCAGCAGAAAGAGAGTGAGAGGAGAAGAGGGAGAAGAGATGGAGAGAAAAGGTGCTGAATATGAAATGAAGAGAGATTGTGTTCAGCCAGGGGAATGAGGAGTGGAAGGAAAGGAGAAGTAGTAGTGGTTGGTTGGGTGGGTGTGGTTGGTTGGTTGGTTGGTTTGGGTGGGGTTATTGGTTGGTTGGTTGGGGGGGGTTGTTGGTTGGTTGGGTGGGGTTGTGGTTGGGTGGGTGGGTGGGTGGGGTTGTGGTTGGGTGGGTGTTGTGGTTGGTGGGTTGTGGTTGGTTGGGGTATGAAAAAATAAAAAATAAAAATAAAACAATCATAATAATGTAAGCACTCACTAATTGTAAGTCTCTGGATAAGAGCGTCTGCTAAATGACTAAAATGTAAAATGTAAATGTTGGGTTGGTGGGGTTGTGGTTGTGGTTGAGTGGTTGGTTGGTTGGTTGGTGGGGTTGTGTGGTTAGTGGTTGGTTGGTTGGTTGGTTTCTCCAGGGGAAGCCTAGTCTTCGTTCTCTCTCCTTTCTGTAAGTCTGCTTTGCTTTCTCAGTCCAGGGATGGTCCCAAATGGCACCTTATTCGGCGTCAGACTGCTTTGACCAAAGCCCTGAGCCCTGGTCAAAAGAAGTACGCTATATAGGGGATCGGGTGCCATTTGGGACCCAGTCTGTCTCTCTTTCCGACCCCTCCCTCCCTTGTCATTAGTGTGATCGAAGTTGGCGTATTGGGCTCTTAGTCGTCTATTCAGCCTGAAGAATGTTTCTCAGACAAGGACCACAATGAAATACGAGACGACACACCTCCCGCTGAAACAACACACACATTCTTTCTCGCATGCACGCTCAGTCGCTCACATACAAGAGCTTGCAGGCATGCACTCACGGCACGTAGACACACACACACACACCCCGATACGCGCATTCTGACACACACACACACACACACACATCTCAATACTTTCCCCACATCACATTGCATCATCCCTCCCCCCACTGTGAAATTGCATTTATATTGGCATCAGTTAATGCCTATTGCTGGCTGGATCACTTTTCATAAACTAATAAACCTGATCCTTTAAATGAAATGATGATTGAAGGACAGATTAAAAATAGACTCCTTTAGAATGATGGAGAGGGGATGGAAGGAGCGGGTTGAGGGAGAGGGGGGTTGAGGAGAGGGAGAGGGGTTGAGAGAAATGGGGTGAGGAGAGGAGAGGGGTGAGGAAGGAGAGGAGAGGGGGTGGAGTAGAGGAGAGGGGGGGAGGGGGCGGGGGAGGAGGGTTGAGGAGGGGATGGGAGTAGAGGAGAGGGGGGGGAGGGAGGGATGGGAGAGAGAGAGGGGGATGAAAGAAGAGGAGGAGAGAAGGGAGACAGAGAGGAGAGGGGGATAGAGAGACAAGGGGAGAGGGATAGAAGAGAGGGGATGAGAAAGGAGAGGGGATGGAAGGAGCGAGGAGTGTTTATGCTCAGCTCCTGTTTCAGTGGGAGGCAGGCCTAGCAGTGGTGGAGGCAGGCCTAGCAGAGTGGTGGAGGCAGGCCTAGCAGGGTGGTGGAGGCAGGCCTAGCAAAGTGGTGGAGGCAGGCCTAGCATAGTGGTGGAGGCAGGCCTAGCATAGTGGTGGAGGCAGACCTAGCAGAGTGGTGGAGGCAGACCTAGCAGAGTGGTGGAGGCAGGCCTAGCAGAGTGGTGGAGGCAGGCCTAGCAGAGTGGTGGAGGCAGGCCTAGCAGAGTGGTGGAGGCAGACCTAGCAAAGTGGTGGAGGCAGGCCTAGCATAGTGGTGGAGGCAGGCCTAGCAGAGTGGTGGAGCAGACCTAGCAAGTGGGTGGTGGAGGCAGGCCTAGCATAGTGGTGTAGGCAGGCCTAGCAGGGGTGGTGTAGGCAGGCCTAGCAGAGTGGTGGAGGCAGGCCTAGCAGGGGTGGTGGAAGCAGGCCTAGAGGGTCGGTGGAGGCAGGCCTAGCAGGGTGGTGGAGGCAGGCCTGGCAGAGTGGTGGGAGGCAGGCCTAGCAGGGGTGGTGGAGGCAGGCCTAGCAGGGTGGTGAGGCAGGCCTAGCAGGGTGGTGGAGGCAGGCCTAGCAGAGTGGTGGAGGCAGGCCTAGCAGAGTGGTGGAGGCAGGCCTAGCAGGGTGGTGGAGGCAGGCCTAGCAGGGTGGTGGAGGCAGGCCTAGCAGGGTGGTGGAGGCAGGCCTAGCAGGGTGGTGGAGGCAGGCCCTAGCAGGGGTGGTGGAGGCAGGCCTAGCAGGGTGTTAGGCAGGCCTAGCACGGGTGGTGGAGGCAGGCCTAGCAGGGTGGTGGAGGCAGTCCTAGCAGAGTGGTGTTGGAGGCAGGCTGTCTCTTTCACAAACTATTTGTTTTCTCTTCTTAAAACAGCCGGCTGAGAAATACTTCTCTTTAAAATATTATCCATTCTTCAAACTTTCCCTATTTCCCAGCAGACCGGTGATGGATTCAGGTCCACTGCTTCAGGCTCTGGGATTGATTAATAGTCCTTGTCAATCATGTAAGCAGGTGTGATTTAGTAGCCTGGATTACGGTCATAAATCTATAGAGAGGAGTGTTAAATGATAAAGAATGTGTGTAAATGCAGTAACGTGGGTCTGCCAGGTATTGAAGACTGAGTAAATGGCATTTCCCCAGCTGAGCTGCTGGTCCTGTTTACACACTAATAACACAGAGACTTAACAAAGAGCAGGAGAGAGAGAGAAACGACTACGTATTGTGGGTTTATTAAATGTTCCACAACACACACTGTGTGTAGTCTCAGTGGCTAGGGGACAGATCTTTATTGAGACACACAGGCTCTTTCTAGGTCTCTCTCACTCACTCACACACATCTGATGTATAGAACCCTACTGTAAGCCATTTTTAACAGCCCAGTAGGGCTCTGAGGGGCTTCTCTGTCTGTGGCTGAGAGTTGTCTCACTGTGATGTGGTTTTGGTTTGCAGGGAGGCCAGGATAGAAAGACTCTCTACAATATGGTGGGGAATTCTCTCTCCATGCGCTGTGGAACCCGTAGTCATGTTTTAGAAGCGGGTTGGACATGATGACTTCCATTGTTGTGTATTTAAAGTCATTATCACAT
Source organism: Coregonus clupeaformis (assembly GCF_020615455.1). Lineage (NCBI taxonomy): Eukaryota > Metazoa > Chordata > Actinopteri > Salmoniformes > Salmonidae > Coregonus > Coregonus clupeaformis. The sequence continues at coordinate 97,708 of NW_025534579.1, read as the reverse complement.
TTAAACAGCTACGCTAGCATGTCCCTGGCTGTCCCCTAGTCCCAGCACAGAGAGAGAGAGAGGGAGGATGGAAAGAAAGTGACACTTTTCTTTCCACCATTTTTCTCCCTCCATCTGTCTCCTGGTTGGGTTGAGGGGGACCTAAATTATGGTCACGTACACTACATGACCAAAAGTATGTGGACACCTGCTCGTCGAACATCTCATTCCAGAATCATGGTTAATATGGAGTTGGTCCCCCTTTTGCTGCTATAACAGCCTCCACTTTTCTGGGAAGGCTTTCCATTAGATGTTGGAACATTGCTCCGGGGATTTTCTTCCATTCAGCCACAAGCATTTAGTGAGGTCGGGCACTGATGTTGGACGATTGGCCTGTCTAGTAGTCGGCCAATTCATCCCAAAGGTGTTCGAGTAGGGTTGAGGGTAAGGGCTCTTGTGCACTTTCTTCCCCACCCAAAATCTGATCAAACCATTTCTGTGGGACCTCGCTTTGTGCACAGGGGCATTGTCATGCTGAAACAGGAAAGGGCCTTCCCCAAACTGTTGCCACAAAGTTAGACGACAATTTGTCTAGAATGTCATTGTATGCCCTTAGCATTAAGATTCCCTTCACTGGAACTAAGGGGGCTAGCCCCAACCACATGAAAACAGCTTAGACCATTTTCCTCCTCCCACCAAACTTTACAGTTGGCACTATGGATTGGGGCAGGTAGCATTCTCCTTGCATCCGCCAAACCCAGATTCATCCGTCGACTGCCGGATCAAGAGGGGGGTGAAATGTGATTCATCACTCCAGAGAAAGCGCTTTCCACTGCTCCAGAATCCAATGGCGAGCTTTACACCACTCAGCTGACGCTTGGCATTGCTCATAGTGATCTTAGGCTTGTGTGCGGCAGCTCGGCCGCGGAAACCCATGGAAACTCAGTAGTGAGTGTTGCAACCGAGGACAGACATTTTGGCCATACGCGCTTCAGCACTCGGCGGTCCCCTTCTGTGAGCTTGTGTGGCCTACCACTTCGTGGCTAGTCGTTGTTGCTCCTAGACGTTCCCCACTTCACAATAACAGCACTCACAGTTGACCGGGCAGCTCTAGCAGGGCAGAAATTTGACGAACTGAATTGTTGGGAAAGGTGGCATCCCTATGACGGTGCCACGTTAAGTCACTGAGCTCTTCTTGGTAAGGCCATTATAATGCCAATGTTTGTCTATGGAGATTGCATGGCGGTGTGCTCGATTATATACACCTGTCAGAAACGTGTGTGGCTTCGAAATAGCCAAATCCACTAATTTGAAGGGGTGTCCACATACTTTTGTTTATATATAGTGTATCTGTCTGGCCTGTCAGTGGACGGACCAAACACACACACCCAGTCCGTCACAGCGCTGTGGAGGAGGGACTGTTGTGTGTGTGGACAGTGAACTGCCACTGTGTCAGATCTCTCTGGGACATGGTGTCCTCTCTGTGTCAGATCTCTACCAGGACATGGTGTCTCTCTCGTGTCACCTGTCACACACACCCTCGCTGGCCTTCCTGTAGAGCCAGAAGAAACCACTGCACGTCAACATGTTTATCTGTCTGTGTGTGTGTGTGCGTGCATCTCTTTTTGTGTGTGTGTGTGTGCCCAAAGCAGAGCACCCAAAGTTATCGTCGTCGTGGTCCACTTTTGATTCATAATCCCCTGCAGAGGACAAAGCTGGGGGATATATCAGAGCTTAGGCTGCTTAGTGTAACTATAAACACTACAAGTAATAAATAACCCTATCTGAGAATATTGACCCTCTGCCGGGGAGAATAATGGGTCATTTCTCCAGGCACCATATCTGATCGTCCCACAAAGTTAGAGGGGGAGAGGGGGAGACTGAGGTGGTCAGAATTCAATTACAGAAAAGGTTACTATTGTTGGGGGAGATGCACTATACTCTCTTTCTCTCCACCCTCTCTGTCTCGCTCTCCCGCTCCACCCCCATCCCATCCATCTCTCCTGCTGGTCTAGGAATTAGTTACCTTTCCTCCTGGGAGAGCTGTTGTCATGATGGATGTGGTCTGACTCACTCACCTATAATGATGGCAGTCCAGTCCACACTAAGTCAGCTGTAATGGTACTGAATGGCAGCAGCAGTCCACTGCTCCATCTGTTATCCAGCTGAGAGGAAATGGTGCTTGTTGCCGTGGCAGTAGGTAGCGTGTAGGGTCGATGGTTGAGGGTGTTTTGGTAGCAGGAGTTGCTATGACAGCAGTAGGTAGTAGAGGGTTAGGGGTGTGTGTTGTTTTGGAGGAGGACTGTATCATTCCATCCAGGACTGATATCCCATCAGGGAATACCATCAGGAGAGAGGTGGAGAGTAATCTGATCAGTAGAGAGAAGAGATGGAGAGTGGAAGAGAGCTTATAAAAGGGGGGATGGAGAGAGAGAGAGAGAAGAGGGGGATGGAGAGAGAGAGAGAAGAGGGGGATGGAGAGAGAGAATAAGAGGGGTTGGAGAGAGAGAGATAAGAGAGGGGGATAGGAGAGAGAATAAGAGGGGGATGGAGAGAGAGATAAGAGGGGGATGGGGAGAGAGATATAAGAGGGGGATGGGGGAGAGAGATATAAGAGGGGGATGGGGAGAGAGATAGATAAGAGGGGGGATGGGAGAGAGAGAGTAAGAGGGGGATAGGGGAGAGAGAGATAAGAGGGGGATGGGGAGAGAGAGCCTAAGGAGGGGGATGGAGAGAGAGCTATAAGAGGGGGGGAGAGAGAGAGATAAGAGGGGGATGGAGAGGAGAGCCCTAAGAGGGGGTGGGAGAGAGTCAAGAGACGGAGAGAGCTATAAGAGGGGGACGGGAGAGAGACTATAAGAGGGGGATGGGGAGAGAGATAAGAGGGGGATGGGGAGAGAGCTATAAGAGGGGGATGGGGAGAGAGATATAAGAGGGGGATGGGGAGAGAGAGATAAGAGGGGGGATGGGGAGAGAGCAATAAGAGGGGGATGGGAGAGAGACAAGAGGGGGACGGAGAGAGAGAGATAAGGGGAGGGATGGAGAGAGAGATAGAGGAGGGGGGATGGAGAGAGAGATAGAGGAGGGGAGGGATGGAGAGAGAGATAGAGGAGGGGGATGGGAGAGAGAATAGGAGGGGGACGGGGAGAGAGTATAAGAGGGGGACGGGGAGAGCGTATTACAAGAGGGGGACGGGGAGAGAGCTATAAGAGGGGGACGGGGAGAGATATATAAGGGGAGGGAGAGAATAAGGGGATGGTATACAGGGGGATGTGAGAGAGAGATTAGATGAGGAGGAGCAGTGTATATATGAGGCGGAGGATGGACTACTTTACTCATATCCATATATCCCCATATATATATATATATATATATATAAGTGTAGGTGCAAGATAGGCAGATAAGGTGTCTTAGTAAGGCTGTTATCATAGGGGAGAAGGGAAAATATTGAGTTGCACCTCTCCCCATTTGCCCCCGAGAACAGCCTCAATTCTTCAGGGCATAGACTCTACAAGCCGAAAGCGTTCCACTGGGTTGCTGGCCCATGTTGACTCCAATGCTTGGCTGGTTCTCCTTTGGGTGGTGGACCATTCTTGATGCACAAGGAAACTGTTGAGCGTGAAAAACCTAGCAACATTGCAGTTCTTCACACAACCGGTACTTTGCGCCTACTACCATATCCCGTTCAAAGGCACTTAAATATTTTGTCTTGCCCATTCACCCTCTGAATGGCACACACATACACAATCCATGTCTCAATTGTTTCAAGGCTTAAAATCCTTCCTTAACTGTCTCCACCCCTTCATCTACACTGATTTTGAGTGGATTTAACAAGTAACATCAATAAGGGATCATAGATTTCACCTGGATTCACCTGGTCAGTCTATGTCAGTGGAAAGAGTAGGGGTGTTCCAATGGTTTGTCCACTCAGTGTATATTTAGGTTACTTTATGGTGATGTTGCTTGGCATTGGTTATATCAGGTCTCCCATCCATTGTAGTCCTGTTGGTTTTAGAGGGTTGTCTGAAATGACTGACTGATTGAGTTGTCTGATGTAACTTAATATTACCTCTGAGTACTCCTGGCCCGTGAGTACACTCATCCTACTGGTTATCCATCATCCCTGTACCGAGAGCTGTGATTGGTGCGCCAGGGGTAAACACTCTGTCCTCTTCCTGACACTCAGCAGTGAGATGGAGAGGCTGCAAGGTCATGGGGTCGTGAGAGAGGGATTCTAGGGTTGGGGACCTGAGGAGGGAAAAGAAATGTGCTTGACCATGGCTGTAGGGAAGTCTAGGAAGGAAACGCTTAAGAGGCTCTCAAACCTCTTTGTCAGTAAATGTCTTCTCCTCCTTCTCTGTTTATCCTTGTATGACACCACAACTAGTAAACCTAGCAAAACTCACAAAACTACCCCAGTAACCAATGGACCTACACCTCACACTAGCTTTATTGACCAGTCTGTCCTCATATAACACAGGAACTGCTAGACCTACACCTCACTAGCTACACCTCACACTAGCACTACACCTCACACTAGCTAACACCTCACACTACCACACCTCACACACTACACCTCACACAGCTAACACCCTCACACTAGCTACACCTCACACTAGCTTCACACCTCACACTAGCTCACACCTCACACTAGCTACACCTCATACTAGCTACACCCTCACACTAGCTACACCTCACACTAGCTACACCTCACCTAGCTCACACCTCACACTAACACCTCACACTAGCTACACCTCACACCTAGCTACACCTCACACTAGCTCACACCTTGTTTTCAATCACTAGCTATACCTCACACTAGCTAACTATCTTCATACTAGCTCTATACACTCATCATAGGCTACACCTCACATTAGCTCTTTTAACAGCACGCCATTCAGCTCTGTTTTGTCAACAACATTCACAGGCTCGTATTCATCGAATCCTCTTTTCATAGGGTTTATTGTCAATTCCTCTGTTGTGTTTAGTCCATGCTCTGTTGTATTCGTCAGACTACATTCAGGCTCTGTTGTGTTCAGTCCAGACAACATTCAGGCTCTGTTGTGTTCAGTCCAGACAACATTCAGGCTCTGTTGTGTTCAGTCCAGACAACATTCAGGCTCTGTTGTGTTCAGTCCAGACAACATTCTTTTTTAGGCTCTGTTGTGTTCTGTCCAGTTGTGACAGACAACATTCAGGCTCTGTTGTACTCAGTCAGTTCTCTCAGTGTGACAGACAACATTCAGGCTCTGTTGTGTTCAGTCTTCATTTTTTATTCGTCAGTGTGACAGACAACATTCAGGCTCTGTTGTCCTATTGTCCAGTGGTGCAGACAACAGGCTCTTCTATGCTGTCACACTAAGATGCTGAGGTCAATGGAACAGTCAGTTTGTTGTCTTGTGTCATTGGCTTTGTCAGTTGGAATCAAATGTCAAAACTGTGACAGTATTAATCCCTCACCTTATCTCTGGACTCTTGACCCTGTAAATGCAAGATGGAATGTTTTCCTCTGTATGTCAGCTGTTATTGCTGGCCTAAGGAAGATGCTGTGTCAATGTTAACTGTGGTGGAAAAGGAATTGTAAAGCTTGGGTGTTCTTTTTTCCCAACTTCACAAGAAAGTGCCTCACTGTTTACTGCCCCAGTCATCATTTAATCGGTGCTGACAGATTAGGGATGTTGAGTGACTTTCTCTCTCTCTGTGTGTGTGTGTGTGTGTGTGTGTGTGTGCGCGGCGGACAATCTTTGTGTTATCTCTCTGAAACCCCGGGTCCATAGGTTCTTTCTGAGTGTCTGAGAGACAGATGGAGAGAAGAGAGGGTTCAGAGAGAGAACACACTTGAAGAAGAGTGGAGGGGCTAGACCAGTGAAGCAGAAAGTAGCCACTCTTTATCAGAATGTTCCAGAACAGATAACAGGATGGAGCGTTTTGGACTGGGTAAGAATGGGGTGAGGGGGAGAGAGAGAGGCTCATATAGAGGGATACAGTAGATAGACTGGGATGGAGTGATGTAGAAGGAAGCAGTTGGAGGGATGGTAATAAGTCTAGATCTCTCAGGAGAGATGAACATAGAAGGCCCAGTCAGCAGGAGATGAACATCTAGCTGCTGTCTCTGACTAAAAGTTAAACTACTGGGCCTCTATATGGAGAAAGAACTACTCCTCCAGTGGTGTAAAGTACATATGTGAACATACTTTAAAGTACTACTTAACGTAGTATCTTTACTTTTACTCAAGTATGACAATTGGGTACTTTTTTCCACCACTGTACTCCTCCAAACATCCTCCTCCGAGAGACTGGCTCAAAGTGCTGATCTCTCTGAAGTGTCAGATTGAGGTCGCTATAGGAGTGTCAGTGGGCTGGCCAGGGGAATCTCCTCCTGCCTGCCTGCCATCAGTTGACTGGATGGATCTTTCTCAGTCATTCCTTGAATCTTAAAAGCGAGACTCTAAAGACGTGATTTGGCATCAGTTTTACTTTCCACTCTAAGCTTGATTTATTCATCTCCATTTATAGAATGATGTGTGGCTATGGACATTTTGTTCTGAACAATCCGAACATACTTTGTAGGATGATGAATGGAGTAGTAGGAGACGAAAGTAACATTTATGGGGTCAGATAGCTTGTATGTTTTACATGAATTAGATGGATTGGATTGGACTGTGGTTGAGCTGAATACTAATGGATGTTGTAGAACACCATTACAGTCATCATAATTGATTCAAGTAAATCTGCTAATAGTCTGCTGAATGAACCCAGCTGGTTATGGTTATTGGAATGAAGGATAAGGATGATTGCTGATTGAAATTAAAAGGGCAGTTTTCATTACTCTGCCATTTGCGGTGTAGAAAGAGAGGGGCTTACGAGAGAGCGAGCAGAGAGCTGTACAGAGGAAGCTGTAGAGAGAGAGAGAGAGAGAGGTAAAGAGCTGTACAGAGGGAAGGTAGAGTAGAGAGAGAGAGAGGTAAAGAGCTGTACAGAGGAAGGTGTAGAGAGAGAGAGGTAAAGAACTGTACAGAGGAAGGTGTAGAGAGAGAGAGTAAAGAGCTGTAGCAGAGGAAGGTGTAGAGAGAGAGGTAAAGAGAGCTGTACAGAGGAAGGTGTAGAGAGAGAGGTAAAGAACTGTACAGAGGAAGGTGTAGAGAGAGAGTACAGAGCTGTACAGAGGAAGGTGAGAGAGAGGTACAGAACTGTACAGAGGAAGGTGTAGAGAGAGAGGTAAAGAGGTATAGAGAAGGTAGAGTAAGAGTGTAAAACAAAGTGAGGAAGGTAGAGAGAGAGGTAAAGAGCTGTACAGAGGAAGGTGTAGAGAGTACTTTAGAGAGGTAAAGAAGCTGTACAGAGGAAGGTGTAGAGAGAGAGCCAGGTAAAGAACTGCAGAGGAAGGTGTAGGAGAGAGAGAGTGTGAAAGAGCTGTACAGAGGAAGGTGTAGAGAGAGAGAGGTACAGAGGAAGCTGTAGCGAGAGAGCAAAGAACTGTACAGAGGAAGGTGTAGAGAGAGAGAGGTAAAAAAGGCATGCAGAGGAAGGTGGGAGAGAGAGGTAAAAGAACTGTACAGAGGAGGGTGTAGGAGAGAGGGAGAGAGGTAAAGAGCTGTACAGAGGAAGGTGTAGAGAGAGAGAGGGGGGGAGGTAAGGGAACTGTACAGAGGGAAGGTGTAGAGAGAGAGAGGTAAAGAATAAACTGTACAGAAGGAAGGTGTGAGAGAGAGAGGTAAAGAGCTGTAGCAGAGGAAGGTGTAGGAGAGATAGAGGTAAAGAGAGCTGTACAGTAGGAAGGTGTAGAGAGAGAGGTAAAGAACTGTACAGAGGAAGCTGTAGAGAGAGAAGAGGTAGAGAGCTGCACAGAGGAAGGTTAGAGAGAGAGAGGTAAAGAACTTGTACAGAGGAAGGTGCAGAGAGAGAGGTAAAGAAGCTGCAGGAGGAAGGTGTAGAGAGGAGGTAAAGAGCTGTACAGAGGAAGCTGTAGAGAGAGAGGTAAAAAGAGCTGAACAGAGGAAGGTGTAGAGAGAGAGAGGGCTGTACAGAGGAAGGTGAGAGAGAGAAGAGGTAAAGAAACTGTACAGAGAAGTGAGGTGTAGGAGAGAGAGAGGTAAAGAGCTGTACAGAGGAAGGTGTAGAGAGACAGAGAGAGAAAGAACTGTACAGAGGAAGGTGCAGAGAGAGAGAGGTAAAGAACTGTACAGAGGAAGGTGTAGAGAGAGAGAGAGCAAAGAGCTGACAGAGGAGTGTAGAGAGAGAGAGGTAAAGAGCTGTACAGAGGGAAAGGTGTAGAGAGAGAGAGAGTAAAGAGCTGTACAGAGGAAGGTGTAGAGAGAGAGGTAAAGAACTGTACAGAGGAAGGTGTAGAGAGAGAGAGGTAAAGAGCTGTACAGAGGAAGCTGTAGCGAGAGAGAGGTAAAGAGCTGTACAAGAGGAAGGTGTAGAGAGAGAGAGAGACAGCGAGAGAGTCATTGAGGTAGATAGAGGGGAAGGAGAGTGAAAGAGAGACTGATATTTGTTTCTGTTTTGGCACGGAGCAGCCATTCCTGTGTTGTAATATGAGCCCCCACTACAGGACCGTTCCCCTCAGCAGAGAATGGCCTTTCATTCCAGTTCCTGTGAACTGAAATGGACTGTAAACCTCCCCATTGAGTTATCAATGCATCACACACACACACAGTGCTATGTTATCAGTGCATGAGACCCAGATGGTTGCTGGCTGCCCATCAGTTCAGCAGCAGTATTATGGCTGTGTTTGGGAACGCCATGAAAGGGATTTGGATTGTGGAGAAAATTTAAACTATGGAGATACTGAGCCCGGATCATTTCCTGTGTTTTCTCTTGATCTCTGAGAGAATGGAAGGTAGAGTAAGTCCTCTCTGGAGTCTGGACCCGTAGAAGCTTTATCAGTCTGATAACCTTCTCAATGATAACTTCGTCTGATAAACTTCTCTATGATACTGATAACCTTCTCTATGCCTCTCATGATGACCTTCTCTATGATAACCCATGTCTGATAACCCTTATCTATGATAACCTGTCTGATAACCTTCTCTAAGATGACCTTCTCTATGATGAACTTCTCTATCGATGACCTTCTCTATGATAACCTGTCTAGATAACCTTCTCTGTGATAACCTGTCTGAAAACCTTCTATGATAACCTGTCTGATAACCCGATCTATGACAACCTGTCTGATAACATTCTCTATGATAACCTGTCTGATAACCTTCTCTATCCTATCCTTCTCTATGATAACCTGTCTGATAACCCTCACTCCATGTTGTCTGATAACATTCTCTATGATAACCTGTCTGATAACCTTCTCTATGATAACCTTCTAGATAACCTTCTCTATGATACCTGTCTGGACTCCTTCCTGTTTTGTTCTGCCTCCATCCCTCATACACACACTCCCCCCCACAGACAGAACACCCCACCAGGACAGAACACCCCACAGGACAGAACACGCCCACAGGACAGATCAATTGGATGTGTACACACACATACATACACACATCCCTCTGAAGATTACACACACACATACACATCCAAGCAAAAGACTACAATCAAATACACACACACACACACACACACACACAAAAAGAATAGACCAGCATACCTATAATCTCTTTCTCCCTCACACACACTGTAAATTCAGCACTCCTCCTCCTCTTACAGTGGAGGGATTTGATCAGTTTATATTGTGATGGAGATTAACTCTGAGAACCAAACCTAAAACCAGCAGAGAGAACATCACAATGTGGAGTCACATGAGCTCTATCCCGTATTACCCTCAGTAGTCCTATAGCCATGCAAAGGCCTCAGCTGAATTGTCTGTGGAGACATAGTGATTGGCCCCATTTAGACAACCTTTTCAATGTCTACACAGACTTATCATCATAGTCTATACATTACCACTCACAATGACTGGAATTCAATGTGTCCGTTTCTTGACCGGCTGCACTGGTTGGGAGACCTTTGTGATTGTGTGACATGTCGGGGGGTGTGTGGGTTGGCTGGTGTGTGTGGGGGAATGAATATTCAGAATGAATGAATGAACCACAGTGGGCTAGGACACACTGGGGGTTTGTCTCAGGTTGAAGTCCTCCAAATGGCCCTATTCCCTTAGCACATAGTTGCACAACTTTTGACCAGGCTTATAGGGCTCTTTCAAAAGTAGTGCACTATGTAGAAAGGTAAGTGGCTCATTTGGGACGTAGTCATGGTGTTGACTTACTGTCTAACCAGCAGCAGGTGAGAGGAGATTTTAAAGCTGATTCCTCCATTACTACAGAGCCTCCACATTGGTTAAGGAGAGCAGAAAGAGGAGAAGAACTGGCCCTAGCTGGTTTCTAGTCTAGGTTCTATTTCATGTAAAGACATGTCTCAGTCATTTGGCTGGCGACCAAGACACATCAATGGTTATGTTGCGGTGCCTCCGTGGGGTAAAGGTGTGGAGAGAGAGCTGAGGGGGAAGTGATGATGAAACGTGAGAGTCATCCTCCTCTCCCAGCCCCACCCCACCCAGCCCGTCTACAGAGAGCCCTATCTCACCCTGCCATGGCACACAGGCAGGATGGGAGAGTGACTGAAACCCTTTGGATGCTGGCAGCGCAGTGGAACTCAGAGATGAAACTCACTGTTTGTCTCTCTCTCTCTCTCTCTCTCTCTCCCTCTCTCTCTCTCTCTCTCTCTCTCTCTCCTCTCTCTCTCTCTTCTCCTCTCTCTTCTCTCTCCCCGTCGCTCCCGACTCTCTCTCTCCCATCTCTCTCTCTCTCTCTCTCTCTCTCTCTTTCTTCTCTCTCTCTCTCTCTCTCTCTCTCTCTCTCTCTCCCCTCTCCTCTACACACACACTACACAACTCTCTCTCTCTACACTCTCTCTCTCTCTAACTCTCTCAACTCTTACCTTTACCCCTGGAGGAGAGCTGTCCATGTTTCTGATGTCATCCATTGACACTCTTAACACCCTCTCTACTCTCCTTCAGACACTGTCTGTTTGGTTCAGGCTCATTTCTCGCTGAAATTTGTTCTTTTCTCGATTTTCAGTCAATACATGAACATAATGGGTTGTTTGTGATTTGTTGGCCATGGTGGCTGGAGCACATGATTATTACCAATTCCGCAGCTTGTCAGTGAGCCAGCATTGACTTTAAAATTGTGTGTTGCCTGCATGTGTGTGTGTGTGTGTTTACCACATCCCAGATCTGGAAATAAAGCACACAGAGACAAGTGGCATATTAGTGGGATTTTGATTATGTTGTTGTGTAATTCATAATCCCTCATCAAAATGATGCTAACAGTCAATAGGAGACGGGTGGTGTGTGTGGCTGGTGGAGGTATGGAACTAACATCCCCCAGTATAACCAGTTTCCTCTTGTTAGGACGAGGGCCACAAACCTGGGGAATGTGGGGTCTGTGCGGCTCACCAGCCACTGGCCACCCTCACCACACTATGGTCACTGTGTGTGTGTGTGTGGTCATTAGGCCCAAGCTTCACATGGCTTTTTAGTGCACCATTGATCTCAATTGTGAAACCCACACGAACTCAGGAATAGTCCAATTTTTGTCAAGCATTGCCTGCCTTCTGTAGACTAGGGCTGTGATGATCAGCATTGCCTGCCTGAGACTGGGCTGTATGTAATCATGTGCCTTCCGAGCCTAGGGCTGTAGATGAGCATCGCGTGCCTTCTGTAGACTAGGGCTGTCATGATAAAAGCATTGCCTGCTGTAGACCCAGGGTTGTGATGATAAGCATTGCCTGCTGTAGACTAGGGCTGTGGGATGATAAGCATTGCCTGCTGTAGACTAGGGCTGTGATGATCAGCATTGCCTGCCACTGCAGACTAGGGCTGTGATGTTAAGCATTGCCTGCTGTAGACTAGGGCTGTGATGATAAGCATTGCCTGCTGTAGACTAGGGCTGTGATGATAAGCATTGCCTGTAGACTAGGGCTGTGATGATACAGCATTGCCTGCTGTAGACTAGGGCTGGGATGATAAGCATTGCCTGCTGTAGACTAGGGCTGTGATGATAAGCATTGCCTTCTGTAGACTAGGGCTGTGATGATAAGCATTGCCTGCTGTAGACTGAGGCTGTGATGATAAGCATTACCTGCTGTAACTTGGGCTGTGATGATAAGCATTACCTGCTGTAGCCTAGGGCCATGATAATCGCGTGCCTGCCTTGGAGCTGGGAGCTGTGATGATAAGCATTGCCTGCTGTAGACTAGGGCTGTATAATGCATGCCTGCTGTAGACTAGGGCTGTGATGATAAGCATTGCCTGCTGTAGACTAGGGCTGTGATGATAAGCATTGCCTGCTGTAGACTAGGGCTGTGATGATAAGCATTGCCTGCTGTAGACTAGGAGTTGTGATGATAAGCATTGCCTTCTGTAGACTAGGGCTGTGATGATAAGCATTGCCTGCTGTGAACTAGGGCTGTGATGATAAGCATTGCCTGCTGTAGCCTAGGGCTGTGATGATAAGCATTGCCTTCTGTAGACTAGGGCTGTGATGATAAGCATTGCCTGCTGTAGACTAGGGCTGTGATGATAAGCATTGCCTGCTGTAGCCTAATTTTGATAAGCATTGCCTGCTGTAGACTAGGAGCTGTATAAGCATTCCTTGTGAGCTAGGGCTGTGATGATAAGCATTGCCTGCTGTAGCCTAGGGCTGTGATGATAAGCATTGCCTTCTGTAGACTAGGAGCTGTGATGATAAACGCATTGCCTCAGGCTAGGGCTGTGATAATCGCGCTGCCTGCACTGTAGCCTAGCTGTGATGATAAGCATTGCCTGCTGTCTTCAGGCCTGTGATGATAAGCATTGCCTGCTGTAGACTAGGGCTGGTGTGGCGGCCCCGCCTGCTGTAGACTAGGGCTGTGATGATAAGCATTGCCTGCTGTAGACTAGGGCTGTGATGATAAGCATTGCCTGCATGAACTAGGAGCTGTGATGATAAGCATTGCCTGCTGTAGACTAGGGCTGTGATGATAAGCATTGCCTGCTGTAGACTATAGCTGTGACGATAAGCATTGCCTGCTGTAGACTAGAGGCTGTGATGATAAGCATTGCCTGCTGTGGAGCTAGGGCTGTGATGATCCGCATTGCCTGCTGTAGACTAGGGCTGTGATGATAAGCATTGCCTGCTGTAGACTAGGCTGATCATGTTGCCTGCTGTAGACTAGGGCTGTGATGATAAGCATTGCCTGCTGTGAACTAGGGCTGTGATGATAAGCATTGCCTGCTGTAGACTAGGGTTGTGATGATAAGCATTGCCTGCTGTAGGCTAGGGCTGTGATATTAAGCATTGCCTGCTGTAGACTAGGGCTGTGATGATAAGCATTGCCTGCTGTAGACTAGGGCTGTGATATATGCATTGCCTGCTGTTGATCAAGGCTGTGATAATCACATTGCCTGCTGTAGACTAGGGCTGTGATGATATGCATTGCCTGCTGTAACTAGGGCTGTGATGATACCATATCGCAATATTTTTTCCATGGCAAAAATAAAACACGAAGCAACAACTCTTTGGTCCTTTAAAACCTGCTGTATGTAACATATTGTGTGCTACAGCTTGGAAAATAAATAAATGTGACTCTGGATGACAACATAATGATGTTTGTTTCCAACATTAGGAGCTGTTTTCCTGAAGTTAAATCCCGCTTGGTGTTTTGTTTCATTGCTACGTACTGGGAGTATGGTGATGCTGGTATGTTCCCAGCCCTACTATAGACTGGAGGCCTTTTGCACTCTATCAACACTGGCCAGTGGTTAGTGTCTGATAGGCTATACCTAGTTAGCGCAGTGTCTATTAAACTAACACCTGGTTAATGCAGTGTCAGTAGGCTAGCACCTGGTTGGAAACAGTGTCTGATAGGCTAGCACCTGGTTAATGCAGTGTCTGATAGGCTAGCACCTGGTTAGAGCAGTGTCTGATAGGCTAGCACCTGGTTGATGCAGTGTCTGATAGAGGCTAGCACCTGGTTAGCGCAGTGTCTGATAGGCTAACACCTGAGATTTAGTGCAGTGTCTGATGCCTTTCTGGTTAGCGCAGTGTCTGATGCTTTCTTACCTGGTTAGTGCAGTGTCTGATAGGCTAGCACCTGGTTAGTGCAGTATCTGATAGGCTAGCACCTGGTTAGCGCAGTGTCTGATAGGCTAGCACCTGGTTAGCGCAGTGTCTGATAGGCTAGCACCTGGTTAGAGCAGTGTCTGATAGGCTAGCACCTGGTCAGGCGCAGTGTCTGATAGGCTAGCACCTGGTGGAGTGTACAGTGTCTGATACAGCACCTGGTGTGCCCAGTGTCTGATGAGCTAGCACCTGAATTTAGCGCCCAGTGTCTGATGAAGCTAGCACCTGGTTATTGCAGTGTCTGATAGGCTAGCACCTGGTGGCGCAGTGCAGGGATCATCAGCTAGATTCCAGCCGTGGGCGTTTTTCTTCTTGAGGCGGACCGAGTCGACCAGACATAATTACAAATAATTAGTAGACTGCAAAATTGACCGAAAGAAGCCCAAGCAGATATAATATTTGACTAAAACATAATCATTTACATTTACGTCATTGTGAGCCTTATCCAGAAGCGACATACAGAACAATTAGGGTTAAGTCTTGGGCACATCGACAGATTTTTTCACCCTAGTCGGCTCAGGATTAAACCGCACACCTTTTCGGTTACTAATCCGCTCTTAACCACTAAACCTTTTCAAACCTTTCCTTACATTTGTATACGATCACGTGTCTGTTATGTGTGTGTGGGATTACCTGGGAACAGATTTCCAAAAGTAAAATATAATTAAAATAACTTCTCCCTGTTTTTTACATATTTTATCTCCAACCATAACATTTCTGTTGTTTTGCTCAAAACTAACACTACAACACTACACCTGCGTTGGTTGAGAACCATGGTGTAGTGTCTGATAGCTAGCAGTAGGGAGGTTGGATTTTGAGTACAGGGATGGGCAACTTTGATGGGGAGTGAGGAGCCACAGAATATCTGAACTCATCATGAGGGGCCGCTTTGCAGTTTACGCTAATTTGTTAGAGATAGAAGTAACTCAGTGGACTTTGGTTAAAAAGTGGTAAACTAGGTGAACTTCCTATTGATTCGTAGTCAACTGGGTGGGACATCCTATTGGTTGAGGTTAGTCAACTGGATGGACTTCCTATTGGTTAGGAAGTAGTCAACTGGATGGACTTCCTGTGGGGATAGTCAACTGATGACTTCCTATTGTTTGATAGTCAACTGGATGGGACTTCCTGTTGGTTTGATAGTCAACTGGATGGACTTCTGTTAGTTGGGGAGAAGTAGTCAAGAGTAGTCAACTGGGTGGGATTTCCCTATTGGTTAGGGGTTACATGCAATGCTCCTCTGAAGGATCAGCCAGCTAGGATTATACCCAGAAACATTCCCTAACCCAACCTTGGTACCTGTTCAAACAACACACTCCAGGTGGCAGTATGCACCCTTTCAGTTTGTTTACCAACTGATAGAAATAGTAGTAGAAAAAAATGGACTACTTCAAAATGGAGATGGCCTCAGTGGCGCTACCCGTGCTCTCACAGACGTCATAAGGGGACAGATACAATGATGCCATGTCTATCGTCTATGCTCACCTCCAACTCTCCCATTTTCTGTCTCTCTCCCTACGTTTGTGCGCGCACACACACACACACTCTCCCTCTCTCTCGGCCTGCTTTGAGTTGTGCTTAATCACGGTGTGTATTAGCCCTCTGGTAAAAGGATACGATAATTACAGCCAATTGCTAATGAGATTTAAATCATGGTGTCTGGGATGATTCACGGATCAGTGGAATCAATTAGAGAAAGTATCAGGCGTGTTATCTGGGTCTGGATCTAACTGAGCCTGAAGGCAGAACTGCTATTTGTCTTAGCTCTCAGCCGGTGTCTCAGGGTAGCAGACAAATGTTCAGTAGGGACACACTTTTCTTTCATTCATCCTGTCTCCTCTTTCTCTTTCCCCTTCTCTCCCCTCTCCTCCTCCTCTTCTCTCTCCTCCTCTCTTCCTTCCTCTTCCCCTCTCTTCTCTCTCCCCTCCTCCCCCCTCTCTTCTCTTTCCTCTCTTCTCTCCTCCCCTCTCTTGTCTTTCCCTTCTCCTCTTCTCTTTCCTCCTCTCTTGTCTTTCCTCCCTCTCTTCTCTCTCCTCCTCTCTTGTCTTTCTCTCTTCTCTCTCCTCCTCTTCTCTCTTTCCTCTTTCTTCTCCTCTCTTGTTTCTTTCTTCACCCTCTTGACTCCTTCAATGTTGTTTTTCCTATTGTTCTCCAGTCTATTTCCAGCCCTCCCAGTTCTAGACTGTCTATCTACAGTACAGCTGTGTTTGCCAGAGGTATGGTATCGCTGCATTGCTCTCTGTCTGTTAAAACAGATAGCTGAATTATCTCTATTGAATCCCCTATAAGTATAGTTGATAAATCATTTAATCTCTGAGGAATAGTTTTATATTTCTCCCTGTGCTGGGCAACCTGGGGGAGCAGAGGAATGAGTTATATTTATCCCTGTGCTGGGCAACCTGGGGAAGCAGAGGAATGATTTATATTTCTCCCTGTGCTGGGCTACATGGGGAAGCAGAGGAATGAGTTATATTTGCCTCCCTGTGCTGGGCTGCCAGGGAGCAGAGGAATGAGAGTTATATTTCTCCCTGTGCTGGGCTACTTGGGGAAGCAGAGGAATGAGGTTATATTTCCTCCTGTGCTGGGCTACATGGGGAAGCAGAGGAATAGAGAGTTATATTTCTCCTGTGTGCTGGGCAACCTGGGGGAGCAGAGGAATGAAAGTTATATTTCTCCTGGCATGCTGAGCTACATGGGAAAGCAGAGGAATTAGAGTTATATTTCTCCCCTGTGCTGGGCTACTTGCGGGGGAGCAGAGGAATGAGGATTATATTTCTCCTGCACCCAGAGCTACATGGGGAGCAGAGGACCAATCACTCAAATGGCGAAACATAACAGCCTTGTGCGTAGTGCTGTGCAAAACTCTCTCTCTTGTGTATCCTCTCTCTCGCTCTCTTTCTCTCTGTCTACCCTCTCTCTCTCTTTTCTCTCTGTGTACCCTCTCTCTCTTTTCTCTGTGTACTCTCTCTTTATCTCTCTGTACCTCTCTCTCCCTTTCTCTCTCTATCTCTCTCTCCAATTCAATTTCAATTTAATTCAATTTCAATTTAAGGGCTTTATTGGCATGGGAAAGCGTGCTTGTTAACATTGCCAAAGCAAAGTGAAGTAGATAGTAAACAAAAAAATAAATAAACATAATATTAACAGTAAACATTACACTCAGAAGTTTCAAAAAAAATAAAACTTTTCAAATATCAAATTATTATATATACAGTGTTGTAACAATGTGCAAATAAGTTAAAATACAAATGGGAAAATTAAATAAACATAAATATGGGTTTATTAACAATGGTGTTTGTTCTTCACTGGTTGCCCTTTTCTTATGTAACAGTCACAAATCTTACGCTGTGAATATATTACACCTGTAGTTTTCACCCAGTAGATGGTTTATCAAAATTGGGTTTGTTTTTCCAATTCTTTGTGGATCGCTGTGCTCTCTCTCTCTCTCTCTCTCTCTCTCTCTCTCTCTCTCTCTCTCTCTCTCTCTCTCTCTCTCTCTCTCTCTCTCTCTCTCTCTGTGCTTACCCTCTCTTTTCTCTCTCTCTCTCTCTCTCTCTCTCTCTCTCTCTCTCTGTGTACCCTCTCTTTCTCTCCTGTGTCACCCTCTCTCTCTCTCTCTCTCTTTCTCTCTGTGCCACCTCTCTCTCTCTCTCTTTCTCTCTGTGTACCCTCTCTCTCTCTCTCTTTTCTCTCTGTGTACCCTCTCTCTCTCTCTCTTTCTCTCTGTGTACCCTCTCTCTCTCTCTCTTTCTCTCTGTGTACCCTCTCTCTCTCTCTTTCTCTCTGTGTGCCCTCTCTCTCTCTCTTTCTCTCTGTACCCTCTCTCTCTCTTTTCTCTCTGTGTACCCTCTCTTTCTCGCTCTCTCTTTTTCTCTCTCGTTCTCTCCTCATTCTCCTCCTTTCTCTCCTCTCGCCTACTCTCTCGCATTAGGACTATCCAAACACAGACACACACACTCTCTGTCTGGTTCTCTGGCTTAAATACAAATATTAGTTTATGAATCAACATATTCATATCCATGATCACATGCCTTTCTCAGGGAGAAACCATTCTCTCTATTACTTTTGGTCACACTCTTGTCACTAAGTGTGTATGTATGTGTTTAGGCACATTTGTAGTTCTCATGGCCTGTTATTACTATGAGATTAGTTCAGTGTGTGCGCCCACCTCCAGCCTCTGCCCTCTCTCCTCTACCTCTCTCTCTTTCCCTCTCCTCTCTCTTTCCCTCTCCTCCCCTCTCTCTACCTCTCTCTTTCCCTCTCTCTACCTCTCTCTTTCCCACTCTCTCTCGGTCTCCTCTCTCTCTGTCTTGTTCCTTTCTCTCTTCTTGTCTTGTGCAAGACAGAATTATGAACTCTGCACAATGAATAGATTAAAGTTTAATCTACCACGTTTGGCTGGCTGTAGCAGAAATGTCCATCCCACCTCTGAGTGGAGAGGCGGGTAACACACACACACACACACACACACACACACACCGGTCCTATCTGGGCTGGGTTAATAGAAAGTTGTTGCTCCCAAAGTCTGCAGTTATTAAGCATCTATAGGACGACAGAAAAGCAATACAAAAATTACATTTGCATAACACAGCCTTTTAATCAGTGTGTTTTGTGTTTGCGTGTGTGTGTTATAGATGTAGCAGTTCACAAACCCACGGTTTTTTTGGTACAAATTGCGGTTTTGGAGTCACTGTTTAGTTTTGGTACAGTGTAAAATTTAATGCCAACAGTTACTGTAGTTATTTTTGTTTTAGAAAATCCAAAGTTAGTATTCCTGATTCCATATATGATCATACTCATATAATACCTGGTAACAGCACCATCAGAATAACAACACTTTAGTTTCTCTTAAATCAAAACACCACGATTACTCATCAACAAAAACCACTTAAATAAAGTGCAATATGTGTGTGTGAAATCAATATGTAAACATGCATAGACATTGTTTAGACTATGGTATAATGTTGTAACATGCTTAGACATTGTTTAGACTATGTATATTTGTAAACATAATATAATAATAATAATATGCCATTTATATACGCTTTTATCCAAAGCGACTTACAGTCATGCGTGCATACATTTTTTGTGTGTATAGGTGGTCGGGGGATCAACCCACTACCTTGGCGTTACAAGCGCCGTGCTCTACCAGCTGAGCTACATGGCTTAGACATTGCTTATAGGTCTCTGCTATAAATGTTTTCTTACAAAGAAGAAAATATACTTACTTGTGTACTAATAAAGGGCGTGTCTGTAGGAAGTACTTCTCATCTCCCACTTGTAAGTAATGTGATGGTCTGTGCTGTTAAGTAGCTCTCTGTGGCCCTGGAGGTCATCATCTGCTATTTAAGCGCAGCACAGTGTGCATTGGCCAATTCATTGGCTTAACTTCTTTTATCTTGCTTATATAGAAGCGGGTAATACCTATTGGCTGAAATGGGTCTGAGAAGGCCGAGCCGAAGCGTGGCTCGAGTTATTTCACGAGTGCTAAACCCTTATTTTCTCAACCCGAGGGCCAAGTAGCATATCCACAACTATAAATCCATCTATCATTTACATTTTACATTTAGTCATTGTGACGCTTTTATCCAAAACTTACAGTTAGTGAGTCATACATTTCATACTGGTGAAAGCGAACCCACAACCCTGGTACCCGCGCCCATACTCTACACTAGGCTACAACTTTGTCATTTCTTTGTTTCGGTCAGAATCAGCTGCAAAGGAGCTGCTTGAATGCAGAGGAGACAAAGCTGTTGGTCTTTTTGCATTTCCTTCTTGCTCCGCTGGTAGGAATACTGGGGTGTGTTTTCGGAGTAAATGTGTCTGCCTGTTTGAGGTGTTGGCAGCTGCATAGGCTATTCTCATTGAGCAGTGGTGACATACTCTCTGTCCCATTTCAGTTGTAATCCGCTGAAAGCCAATTTGTTCCCCAAGCGGAAGATTTAAGCGATGACGGAGCATCCTCCTGGTGTATACACCACACTGCTCTCCATCATCAGACTAGTTTGGCTGCGCCTCACAAACGGACAGTTTGAAATGTGCCAATTAAGATTATAATTTTAATTACAACGTGCTCTAGTTGTTTTATGATAGCCTGAAATTTTTCAGTCATTTATTCAGGGCTGGCATAGGCGTTGGCATAGTGTTTAAATTTTTTTTTTTTTTTTTTATGTATTAGAGTTCACAGTGCAGACTAACCAAGGTCCCCATAGCGAACAGTTCCAGTACTCATATGTTACTGCTAGTGTAACATGTACAAATACTTGCGTAGATATGTTTGTCTTGTATCAGACCAAGAGGTTTGGAGAGATAATGAGTGATCTGTCTCTGCTTCATCGGGGTTAGTTCCAGCTTTAAATAGCTACATCCATTGTCTGAGCTACCGTATGAATGATGCTATTCAGAGAAACTGCAGTCACAAAAATGTTCATTATCAAACCTTGTTTTACAATCCTACATGGGGCACTTGGTGTCGTCAGTACCCAGGATAAAGGCAGCGATGCTAGGTATCGACACACAGACATGGTCGCCTGTCTTAATCCAAACCTCCATCCCTCAGTGAGCTCTCTCTATAGAATGTGATTATCTGGTGTAGGCTCCATATGGATTGAGATCAAAAGGGATACTAAACAACCCTAAACATTCCTGCTTAGGCTAACCCATCTCCTACACAACCCTGACTGGGAATCTTGATCTGGCTCCATTAGAATGGATCTAGAATTGTTTGTGATTATCAGCAGAGGTCTGGCAGTGATGAAAGGAATTGGTACCAGGACAGACAGACAGACAGGTCATTCCATGTCATTTCAGCAAGCCATGACACCAACATCTCAAATTGTTCTGTTCGTTTCTGTTAGAAGCGGATAAGATTAACTTTCCTGCAACATTATTTTGTTGAAATATAATGTAGGATGGGACATACGCCTAAAAGCTTCAATGACTAATTTTATTTCTCTGAACAGGGAAAAAAATTATCATCAAATTCACTGAAAATACATTACATAGGATAGGATGAAAAAACAATACTCAAATCCCAGCTCATTTTGTCAGACAGAAGAACTGATACTGTATAGTGGTTGTTGGGGTGGGATTGGATTTGATTGATTGGAGTGTTGGTCTGTGGTGGCTTTCACCATTCAATGTTTCCCTTATGTCTAACTCATTGTTAGAAAAAAAGTTTATTAAAATCGGATGTTAGTACTATATTTATTGAAGATTACCACAGTGAGAGAGAAAAAGTATTTATCCCCTCTATTTTTTATGCGTTTGCTTACTGACAAAGAAATGATCAGTCTATAATTTTAATGGTAGTTTATTTGAACAGTGAAACAAATAACAACAAAATCCATCATTATTTTAAAACATTTATAAATTGATTTGCATTTTAATGAGGGAAATAAATATTTAACCCCCTCTCAGTAGAAAGATTTCTGCTCCCGGTGTCTTTCATACAGGCAACGAGATGAGATTATGAGCACACTCTTAAAGGGAGTGCTCCTAATCTCAATTTGATACCTGTATAAAAGACACCTGTCCCACAGAAAGCAATCAATCAATCAGATTCCAAACTCTCCACCATGGCCAAGACTAAAGAGCTCTCCAAGGATGTAAGGGACAAGTTGTAGACCTACACAAGGCTGGAATGGGCTGCAAACCATCGCCAAGCAGCAGTGAGAAAGTGACAACAGTTGAAATTCGGTGTCAAATGAAAAACACAAAATAACTGTCAATCTCCCTCGGCCTGGGGCTCCATGCAAGATCTCACACTCGTGAGTGCAATGATCATGAGAACAGTGAGAATCGGCCCAAACTACACGGGAGGATCTTGTCAATGATCTCAAGGCAGCTGGGACCATAGTCACCAAAAGCAATTGTAACACACTCGCCGTGGATTGAAATCCTGCAGCGCCCCGCAAGGTCCCCCGCTCCAGAAAGCACATATACATGCCCGTCTGAAGTTCCCAATGAACATCTGAATGATTCAGAGGAGAACTGGGTGAAATTGTTGTGGTCAGATGAGACCAATTGAGCTCTTTAGTATCAACTCAGCTTTCGCAGTGTTTGGAGGAGGAGAGATACTGCCTATGACCCACACCATCTGTCAAACATGGAGGTGAAGCATTATGCTTTGGGGTTTCTGCTAGGGGACAACAACTTCACTGCATCAAAGGGGCGATGGGCGGGTTATTCGTCAAATCTTAAGTGAACCTCCTTCCCTCAGCCAGGGCATTGAAAATGGGTTGTGGATGGGTATTCCAGCATACGATACCCAAAACACCCGCAGTGAAGGCAACAAAGAGTGGCTCAAGACGAAGCACATTAAGGTCCTGGTAACCCACCCACCATCTCCAACCTTAATCCCTCAGTTTATCTGTAGAGAGCTGAAGGTTCAAGTTGCCAAACGTCAGCTCAACTAAGTCTTGGAGAAGATCTACAAAGAGAAATAGGACAAAATCCCTCCTGAGATGTGTGTGCAAACCTGGTGGCCAGCTACAAGAAGCGTCGTGGCCTTTCTGTATGCCAACAAAGGTTTGCCACAATGCTAAGTCATGTTTAGCAGAGAGAATCAATCCTCTTTATTCCTTATTTCTTCTGGATTATTTTATTGTTATTCTGTTCATATTTAAATAAACCTACCATTAAAATTATAGACTGATGATGTCTTTGTCAGTGAAACACGTACAAAATCAGCAGAAGTTCAATCCTTTCCTCACTGTATAAGATCCTATAAATGAAAATGACAATTTGGCGTTAAAATTATATTTCAACCATTGCAAATACTAATCTTATCTGTCAACACCGAGATTTCAAACAATCTGAATTTTTTTGATATCCTCTTTGCTGAGCGGAAACGACCCCACCAGTAGTGTCCAAGCGGACCCGGCAGTTTCTTTACAGGAAAGCTATCTTTTTTTTTTTGGTGATTGAAGCAGCTGTCTCTCCCGACATTAAAGAGGCTAACGGCATTGCTAATAACCTCAGCCCAGATATATAAAATGCTTTACACATATAAAATCATAGATAACACTGACACAGAGAGCACATGACACACACACACACACTTGTTCACACAATGTATGTTGAAGACACACACGCTGTACGTATTCATGCGCACACATACACACACACATTGTGACACCCCCCAACCAAACATCCGAATCTCTTAAACCCCACAACACCAATCTCCCACCAGGCATCAGATATCATGTTGCAATGAAACCACATCACTGGTTTCTATTTATATTATACTAAAATATTTCTGTGTGTGTTCTTTTTGAGGGGAGTTGAAAGAGGAATCAAATGGTCAGCCTTATTGCTGATGAAGAAGCCACACACTGATGAGTAACAGTCGTCGCGACAGCAAAGCACTGCACAACTACTCTCGTGATACTGACAATAACTAATGCAACCCCATCATGTACTTTTCCCGCCAATGCCTGTCCAGGCATCTTAACATCTCCCCATATTGCCTGTGCAGTGAGGGATGGTGTGTGTGGCACAGGAGTTCTTCTTAAAGTGATTCTACCCACTCGTGAACTACTCCAACAATCATAAGTCCCGAAGTGAGGCTCCCACTGTAGTGTCTAAAGCTCTACTATTTCCATCATAACAAAGTCCCCAGTAGCTGCCACTGTGGTGTCTGGCAGCTCTACTATTTCATCATAGCAAAAGTCCCATTGAGAGCTACGCTGTAGTGTCTAGCTCTACTATTTCATCTATCAAAGTCCCAGTGAGAGCTGCCACTGTGGTATCCAGCTCTACTATTTCATCATAACAATGTCTCAGTGAAGCTACCACTGTAGTGTCTAGCTCTACTATTTCATCATAACAAGTAGTGAACTTCTGCCGCTGTGGTGTCTAGCTCTACTATTTCATCATAACAAAGTCCCATAGAGAGCTCCACTGTGAGTGTCTAGCTCTACTATTTCATCATAAAATCCCAGTACTGCCGCTGTGGTGTCTAGCTCTACTAATTTCCATCATAACAAAGTCCCAGTGAGGCTCCTGTGGTGTCTCTCTACTATTTCATCATAACAATATTTTATTCTTTCTCCTATTATAAAAAGTCCCAGTGAGGCTGCCACTGTGTTCTACTCTACTCTTCTCTAATTTATTATATTATTTCTCTTAAACAAGTCCCAGTGACTGCAGTGTCTCTCTCTAACTACCACAGTATAACAAGTCCCAGTGAGCTCCACTGTGGTGTCTATTCTACTCTTTCATCATAACAAAGTCCCAGTGGAGCTGCCACTGTGGTGTCTCCTATTTCATCATAACAGGTCCCAGTGAGAGCTGCCGCTGTGGTGTCTAGCTCTACTATTCCATCTACTAAGTCCCAGTGAGGTCCATCTGTGGTGCTCTAGCTCTCATATCTTCATCCATAACAAATCCCAGTGAGAGCTGCCACTGTAGTGTCCTAGCTCTACTATTTCATCATAACAAAGATCCCAGTGCAGAGCTGCCCTGTGGTGTCTCGCTCTACTATTTCATCATAACAAAGTCCCAGTAAGAGCTGCCACTGTGGTGTCTAGCTCTACTATTTCATCATAACAAAGTCCCAGTAGAGCTCCACTGCTAGTGTCAAGCTCCTTTTTCATCATAACAAAGTCCCAGTGAGAGCTGCCACTGTAGTGTCTAGCTCTACTATTTTCATCATAACAAAGTCCCGAGTGAGAGCTGCCACTGTGGTGTCTAGCTCTACTATTTCATCATAACAAAGTCCCAGTGAGGAAACTCCACTGCGTGGTGTCTCTCTACTATTTCATCATAACAAAGTCCCAGTGAGACTGCCACTGTGAGGTGTCTAGCTCTACTATTTCACATCATAACAATGTCCCGAAGAGTGGAGAGCTGCCACTGTGGTGTCTAGCTCTACTATTTCATCATAACAAAGTCCCAGTGAGACCCTGTGGTGTCTAGCTCTACTATTTCATCACCAACAAAGAGTCCCATAAGCTCCACTGTAGTGTCTCAAAGCTCTACTATTTTCATCATAACAAAGTCCCAGTAGAGAGCTGCCACTGTGGTGTCTAACTCTACTATTTCATCATAACAAAGTCCCAGTGAGAGCTTGCCACTGTGGTGTCTAGCTCTACTATTTCCCCTCATAATGGTTTCTCATTCTTTCTTGGGCGTTTTAGAACGAGGAGCAGAGCCTGAAGTCACAGTTTCTGTTAGAATGATTCTCACTCTGCCCCTCTTTCCTGTCCTCATTAAATATTTTGTTATCACACTGAGATTCAACTGTAGATCATCAACGTCATCTGAGCTCTCGCACCATGTATAGCGCTTTTAAAGGATGTTTTCTTCCAGACTGAGTCAAAGCTGATACGGTGTGTGTTTCCCTAACAGGCTAGACAGAGGTTAATGAAGTTATCAAAAAAAAAGGAGACCTCTTCATTAATATAATTAAAATCTTTTATAATTATATGAGTGCTTCTATTCCTCACTTTCTATTTGATACTAATTCATTACTACCAAAGCACCTTCTGTCTACCAACATTTATTTGTTACCTTAAGTACCACCCTTCCTCCTCTTTCTCTAGAGGTTAGCCAAGAAACTAATCAGTGGGAGATTCTAGCTGTCAATCAAACACACACACACACACACACACACACACACACACACACACACACAGCGGTTAGCTGTCACTCCAGTTCAGATAGCTCTACGTAAAGGTTGCCCTTAGGCACCGGTCTAAGATCAGCTTACTTACATACTCTGGTCCCAGATCTGTCTTAGCCTGGTCCCAGTTACTCTCTGTTTTCATCCCCTTCTAACAGAAGAGATGAGAGGTTTATTAAATGTAAAATCTAATAAGCTACAGAGATCATGTACTGTTGTGGTCTAATTTACATTTACATTTTAGTCATTTAGCAGACAGCTCTTATCCAGAAGCGACTTACATGAGCAATTAGGGGTTAAGTGCCTTGCTAAAGGGCAATCGACAGATTTTTCACCCTGTTCGACTCGAGATTAAACCAACAACCTTTCGATTTACTGGCTGGCAAGCTCTTAACCAACTAACTACCTCGCTTCATTTAACATGTTTGTCTACTGAGAATGTTGGTTTGGCCAGTTCACTGGGTCAGGACCCTATTGGCCCAGTTCACTGGGTCAGGATCTTATTGGCCATTTCACTGGGTCAGGACCTTATTGGCCATTTCCTGGGTCAGACCTTATTGGCCATTTCACTGGAGTCAGACCCTATTGCCCAGTTCACTGGGTCAACCTTATTGGCCGGTTCACTGGGTCAGGACCTTATTGGCCAGTTCACTGGGTCAGACTTATTGGCCAGTTCGCTGGGTCAGACCCTATTGGCCAGTTCACTGGGTCAACCTTATTGGCCAGTTCACTGGGTCAACCCTATTGGCCAGTTCACTGGGTCAGGACCTTATTAAGCCCAGTTCCTGGGTCAGACCTTATTGGCCAGTTCACTGAGTCAGGACCTTATTGCCAGTTCCTGGGTCAGCCTTTGGCCAGTTCACTGGGTCAGACCCTATTGGCCAGTTCACTGGAATTCCAAGACCTTATTGGCCGATTTCACTGGTCCAGGACCTTATTGGCCAGTTCATGGGTCAGGACCTTATTGGCCAATTCACTGAGTCCCAGGACCCTATTGGCCAGTTCACTGGGTCAGACTTTGGCCAGTTCACTGGGTCAGACCCTATTGGCCAGTTCACTGGGTCAGGGACCCTATTGGCCAGTTCACTGGAGTCAGACCTTATTGGCTTCCAGTTCACTGGGTCAGGACCTTATTGGCCAGTTCACTGGGTCCAGACCCTATTGCCAGTTTGGGTCAGGACCTTATTGGCCAGTTCGCTGGTCAGACCTTGCCAGTTCACTGAATCAGGACTTGTTCGGGAAAAGAGGTTCCTTTTGGGTCACATCCAAACGTGTTTGGTTAGGTCTCACATCAACCCAGCCAAGGTTTGGGGAAAAGTTTGTAATCCTGTGTGAGGGTTTTTACCAGTTTCTCTGCTCCCATTCCGAGAGGCGTACCCATAATACAACAGACACCTTTGTTACCTTGGCACACACCACCTCTCCTCCTCTCTCCTCTCAACCTCTCTCGAATCCTTTTAAGCCTATTTGACTTCCAGCCATCAACTACCCAAAAACTGTAGGCAGGGATGAAGGATGAGGGGAGGGGAGGAGGAGGAAAGGGTGCCAGTGAATGCTGCATACGCTTCTTTCTTTTGAACAAAAAAACGTGTTCTTTTATCGTCTGTGTCAAATTCAGTATCCATCTCAACATCTGAGGAGTTGGGGAGCGCCCAGTGAATTGATTTTCCCTCCCTTTATATTTAGTGGGAAAGTTAGAGATGAATAATAATGAAGAATGAAGGTAGGAGCATTTATAAACTAATAACTTTGTGCTAAAAAAACATAGAAGGAGATGTTATTGAGCGTTGCATAAATCTTAATGTCTTCATGTTTATTTCATGTCTTTTTTATCAGCTGTTTAAACGTCCCCTCAGGCCTTCTGTGAATACAAAGAGACAGAGACTAATAGAGATAGAATATTAAGATTAGGAACTAAGTTATATTTTCTCCTTCTCTGTATTTTTCCTCCCTCTCTCTCTCTCCTACCCTCCTCCCCTCCTCCCTCATCTCTCTCTCTCCCCACTTTCTCCTCCCATCTCCTTCAGTCTCTCTCTCTCCCACTTGCCTCCTCCTCCCTCTCCTTCTCCCTCCTCTCTCTCTCTCTCCTTTCTCTCTCTACCAAGCTACAAAAGAGACATAAAGAGTAACATAATAATAGTTTTCTCTCCCCATCCCTCCCTCCCTCTCCTCCAGGGATGGTGTCGGCAGTGGATCCTGGCTGCCATCTTGGCCGGCGCAGTCTCTCTCCCTCCTCTGCTCCGCCCACCAGAGGTTCACCTCCGTCACCCTCATCAACACGTAGTCCAACCCACCACCTCGTGTCGTGGGCACTCAACGCCATCTACCAACTGAACCAATCCCTGAACACCGAGGCCCACACCAAAACAGACCCAATTGACACTCCCATGTGCCCCGCCCAGTGACGGGACTCCCTGCGAGAAGCGGTGGAGACCAAACAACCATAACAACTGCTCCTCATCCATCCATCCAAAGACACCTTGATAGTGTGTGGGAGTCTGTACGGGGAATCTGTTCTCTGAGAGCCTGTCTATTAACACTAGCTGTATTCCGATACTAAAGGGGGGCGTGCTTGCCAGTGCTGAGGAGAGTGTGTCTGTAGTAGGGGTCATGTCTTACTACGTCAGCAAACCAAAACAGTAAAACTTCACCGTCTTCCTTAAGTGACTCCACATTATGTCACAGTAATAATAATATGTCATTTACAACCTTTTATACAAAGCACTTGTATAAATGTTCTACTATGTTCCCAGAATTCACTATCCTGGCTTGCAATTGCCATGCTCTACCAACTGAGCTACGAACCACAGGGTTGTTCTGGTTTTTAATCTGCTATTGTGACTAGAGATCTATAGATGGTCTCTCACCAACTGAGTTACAGAGGACCACAGGGTTCTTCTAATCAGCAATGGGGACATAGATGGTATCATATTTATCACTATTCACTGGGACTCAAATGGAACTCCCACTCCACTGAATGTCCTGCAACCTTGTTGTGATGTTTTTGATGATATATGGGGATTTTAAATGTAAATATAGGTAAGTCAATTTCACATGTTCTATTCCCTCTGTCTTGTCCTAGGTGTGTAAAGGTTATAGCACATACTGCACCAAGCTGAAAGCATGTTGCATTTACTTCCTGGTCACCATGGTATCTGTATTTGCCCCCTCTCTGTTCTCTTCAGGTGGCTAAGGGGTACGGCAGCCTGACACACCACTATCTTCCCTTTCCAGACCATGGTGACTGGGTGTTGTTCACTATCCCCCTCCCTCCATTCCCACCCCTTCACCCTTACCTCCCATTCCTCTTCAAAGTCAAAATCCTTTTGCACACACACAGTGTGAGCGTCCCCCTTGGGCTGGTCTGTATTACAGCGTTACCAAGAGACTGAAAGGGGAATAGAATGATTCATCTCACTCTTTTCCGCTCCTTTTTTTTCACTTTCTCTCTCTCTCTTTTTATGTCTTTCTTCTTCCAGGATGAAGGCTTTGTCTACTTCCTGTTCTCCAGAACCCTGGGCGCCCAGGATTCAGGAACCAGAACTTCACCTTTATCTCCAGGATGTGTAGAACGACCACAACTACTACTCGTACACAGAGCTCCGGCTGAACTGCAGCGCGGGGAACAAGTACTGGCTGCAGGGTCCAGGCAGCCTACGTGTCCCTTCCAGGAGAGAAGCCCTGGCCAAAAATATGAGCTCCTCTGGCCAGTACGGACCGGTTGGAGCCCTGGATAAGGTATGTATTTCAAACTTAATCCGCTATCCAGTTCAATTCTAGCCCAATTAAATTGAATAACCCCTAATAGAATTGTTCGAAGGGGACAAGTAGAGTTGTTTGAATTAGATTGAATCCCACAAAAATGTGTTTGGACAGATGAAGCAGGTATTTTCTTTAGAAAATGACTTTTTGTGGTTTTCCATTTCACCATTATTTAACCAGGCAAGTCCGAACCATCAGAACAGTCTGTTAAGAACAGTGACTTCTGTATTGCTGTCGGTTCTGTTTGTGGTGTTCAGCTCGGACGATGACAGCTCCAGCTCGGCAGTGTATATGTACCCACTGAGGGCCATCAACAAGAGACTGGTGGAGATCATAGGAGCCTGCTACAGCAACAAGGGACACATTAGGACGTCTGCCGTCTACTCAGTACTCCTCCAAGTCAGATGAGCTGTGTAAAACTGAAAAGGAGGTTTGTAGCCTTACCAGCACGTCCAGTCAAGGGCAGTTGTACTGTATGTCCTCTGGTAAGAGGATGGAGAGTGTATCTGGTGTTAGCTAGCAGGTCAGTTTTGAAGCAATTGATGGTTTTCTAGTTTACATTGAAGTTATGGTTGTTACTCTTCTACAATTAACTATACAAGAGGATGTAGATATGATCTAATAACTGTTACATTATCACATCTACCTACTAATTAAATAATGTATCTCGACGTTGATTCCTCCCCTCTACAGAATGACTTGGTGATCTCCCAAAGTGTGGTGCTGAGTTCCTGCCCTCCCCACTTGCCAGTAGGGCAGAGTTCGCCCCGGCAGCCAAACCCATCTTCACCAAGAAGGGCCTGATGACCGCTGTGGCCGTCGCTGTGGAAACGAACACACCGTTGCCTTCCTGGGGACTGCTGGAGAGGTACTAGCTAATAGTGATGGGCATTCCCAGTCTTTTCGGTGCCAGATCTTTTGGCTCCCAATGGATCTTTGTTCAGTAGTCCTTACAAATGGATGAAAAACCATGACAAATATAAAAAGGTCTCATGTAAAGGCTGAAGGGTTGCCTACCATTATGTCAGATTGTGACGCGAGTTCAATTAATTGTTGTACCTGGCCAAATTAAATCCCTTGAAATGTATGTGATTTTTGTGTAGATCACAATGAGGTTTTTCTTCTGAGAATGTTTTTCTAAAACTGAACTCCAGTTAATGGTTTAGGAGTGCAATCTTCAGAGAATGTTTTTCTAACTGAACTCCAGATGATGGTTGAGGAGGTGCCATCTTCAGAGAATTTTTTATCTAACTGAACTCCAGATGATGGTTAGGTCTGGCTCAACTGACAGATCAGAATTAAGCGGGAGTCCAAAATGTTTTAACAGCTCAGAGATTTTCACATGAATAGAGTTTCAGGAATTCTCTCATGAACAAGGACGTTCACCAAAAGGCCGTTGGTTGAGCGGACGACCCGTCACTACTAGTTAACACCTTACTATTGCAATACGGTCATTCTTACACTAACACTCGCACTTGTCTTTCTTACTAGCACTCTAGAACTGATTTGAGCTTATAGCTGCTTTTGAGGAAAGTTTACTTGAGGAAAGCAATGACTGTGATATGTGGTTGGTCTTACCTATAAGAGCGTCTGCTAAACAGAAACGCGTCCTGCTGAAATGTTATTCAATAGGCTGCTCTGACTTATATAGGTTGTCCTTAGTAGTTGACTAATGTCTTCTGCGTCGACCTGGCCACCTTTTCTGTCTTCTTTCTGCTAATGAAACGTAGGTCTGAAGCTGCACCTGTCGGCCAGTCCAGAGGTGTAGCGAAGCCGCGCCCCGGGGAGAATACCGTGACAAGGTCAACAAGAACCTGCTGTTTGACACCAGCCTCAGCACACCTCTACATCACCACAGAGAAGAAGGTGAGCCGTGAACATATCTAGAACTTTATTCGATAAGCGTCGATTTTTTATCGGTGTGAGGCACTCCATGCATTTTGGTTAGTGCGATATCAATGTTTGAATCACCCAGTGATTGTTTTTCTCATAGATCACCAGGTGCCAGTGCAGGCGTGCCACCTGAAGTCAGACTGCCAGTCCTGCGTGTCACAGAAAGACCCCTACTGTGGGTGGTGTGTGCTGAAGGGCAAGTGAGTACAGTACCAGTTATGCTATAGCCAATGTTCCCCTCTAAGCTGCCGCGGGAAGAAATATCAGCCCGCGCAGAGAAGCCACGAGATTGAATTTCATTCAATTTTCTAGAGTTTTCCCCTTAGTTAACCACTATCAGTTTTCACTTTACTGTGGGAATTGTGATTGAATCAACGCTTTCAATGCAACATACAGAAACAAAATGAACTATGCAAGAGATTTTGTTGTAGGCAGAACACATCGGAGTAGGATTCTATTGCGTTGACAGGCACTACTCAGCCCCTACTCTACACAGACCAGTGCGCCATAACCAATCAGAGCTGCATGTAGCCACTTGTGCACATTTGTTCATATTCTTTGCTAGTTAGTGAGTTATTAGCCCAGTTATAGATCATTTGTAGTCAACAATATGGAGTGATTGCTTCCTACAAGAGTACAAACGTATACATTTCTAGACATCTTTGAAAAGCAAGTCAGGTAAAGATAGTTTTTTTGGTCTTAAAGGGGCAGTGTTGTATTTTGTGACAGGCTTGAATAAGTTAAGTTGACAATAGGCAGAGGTAGCATAATTTGTCTGATTCTCTGTAATAATGGTATTGGAATATTGCATTATATTTTGTAAAGTGGTTTCTTGCATCAAACAACACAACAACGTTTTCAGTCACCTCCTTGTCTGAAGGAAAAGTGGATAAACAGGTTCATGTTCAAAAGTCTCATGGAATGTAGGCTTACATTGAACACCACACATTGGCTGCTACTGTAGGCTGAATGATATAACAGCTATTTGCTAAGTGCCAAAAACATTTGAAGGAACATTGGTTATAGCAGCAAGGTATTTCCTGCTGTTCATTGATCTTTCAATGAATAATAAAATATAACTTATAAATGTCTTATGAGCTTAGTACTGCCTTCTCCTATTATAGATGGTCCAGGACTTATTTTCTCTCTTTAGCTCCTATCATTTATGAACCGGGCATGGATACAGGTAGCAGACTCCTGGTTAGCTGTAGTCTAGGGTTAGGGTTAGCTGTAGTCTAGAGGGTTAGGGTTAGCTGTAGTCTAGGGTTAGGGTTAGCTGTAGTCTAGGGTTAGGGGTTAGCTGTAGTCTAGGGTTAGGGTTAGCTGTAATCTCAAGGTTAGGGTTAGCTGTAGTCTAGGTTTAGGGTTAGCTGTAGTCCAGGGTTAGGGTTAGCTGTAGTCTAGGGTTAGGGTTAGCTGTAGTCTTAGGGTTAGCTGTAGTCTAGGGTTAGGGTTAGCTGTAGTCGTAGGGTTAGCTGTAGTCCAGGGTTAGGGTTAGCTGTAGTCCAGGGTAAGGGTTAGCTGTAGTCCAGGGTTAGCTGTAGTCTAGGGTTAGCTGTAGTCCAGGGTTAGGGTTAGCTGTAGTCCAGGGTTAGGTGTAGTCCAGGGTAAGGGTTAGCTGTAGTCTAGGGTTAGGGTTAGCTGTAGTCTAGGGTTAGTGTAGTCCAGGGTAGGGGTTAGCTGTAGTCAGGGTAGGGTTAGCTGTAGTTCGGGTTAGCTGTAGTCTAGGGTTAGCTGGTCCAGGTTAGGGTTAGCTGTAGTCCAGGGTTAGGTACGGTAGTCCGGGTAAGGGTTAGCTGTAGTCTAGGGTTAGGGTTAGCTGTAGTCTAGGGTTAGCTGTAGTCCAGGGTTAGGGTTAGCTGTAGTCTAGGGTTAGCTGTAGTCCAGGGGTTAGCTGTAGTCTAGGGTTAGCTGTAGTCTAGGGTTAGGGTTAGCTGTAGTCCAGGGTTGCTGTGTCTGGGTTAGCTGTAGTCCAGGGTTGGGGTTAGCTGTAGTCCAGGGTTAGTGTAGTCGGTTGGGTTGCTGTAGTCTAGGGTTGGTGGCTGTGGTCTTAGCTGTAGTCTAGGGTTAGCTGTAGTCTAGGGTTAGCTGTAGTCTAGTTTTGTTGGGTTAGCTGTAGTCTAGTGTTAGGGGTTAGCTGTAGTCTCGTGTTAGGGTTAGCTGTAGTCTAGTGTTAGCTGTAGTCCAGTGTTAGGTTTAGCTGTAGTCTAGGGTTAGCTGTAGTCTAGTGTTAGGGTTAGCTGTAGTCTAGGGTTAGCTGTAGTTCAGGGTTAGGGTTAGCTGTAGTTCAGGGTTAGGGTTAGCTGTAGTCTAGGGTTAGCTGTAGTCTAGGGTTAGGGTTAGCTGTAGTCCAGGGTTAGCTGTAGTCCAGGGTTAGGGGTTAGCTGTAGTCCAGGGTTAGCTGTAGTCTCAGGTTGGGGCTGTAGTCCAGGGTGTGACTGGTCTGTTCTCCTCCAGGTGTACCAGGAAGGGAGACTGTCCCGGGAGTTGATGACAACAGGTGGCTGTGGAGCCCCAACCAGCAGTGTGTTCAGATCCAGGCCTTTTGCCCACCCAACCTCAGCTGTATGAAGACCCAGGGCAGGGTACTGAGTCTGAGTGGTTGAGTTTCCCTGTCTTGGCAGCTGTCCTCTCCAGTGTGAAAGTACCCTCATCTGTTGTGCTGGGTTTAGCTTCATTCTGAATTCATTCGTTCTGAGTTTAACTCTAGTCAATTCCACTAAGCTCTGCTCCCTTCCAGTGCATTTCACACACACACACACACACACACACACACACACACACACACACACACACACACACACACACACACACACACACACACACACACACACACTCTCTAAAATTAGCTTTCTTGGGCAGTTCTGGATTAATGAACTGTGTACATTTAAACTACACCTGAATATCAGTCACTTCCCTTTGGTTTCACATTTCATCTGTTCTCTCCAGCAACTTGAGTTTTTGTCACATAACCACTCCTGTGAATCAAAAAAATAATGGCATTGAGATGATTTCCTCAATGGACCTCTTTGTATTCAGAGGGAGTTTATCTTGTTTCTCTGTCACTCTCTCTCTCCCTCCCTCCCTCTCTTCCACTCTCAAAACCTCTCTGTTTATCTCCTGTCCAGGTTGAAATCGACATCCCCACCCTCCCCAGGATCAGCCGTTCTGACGTTATAGAGAGTGCAGGTTTGGTTTGTTCAGTAGTGTAGCTGTGTGATTGATCAGAAGGTCACCTGTACTCTCCCTGACCCTGTGGACATCCCCCCTACACCTGACAAGCAGGGTGAGTCCTCCTGAATACTAGTCCTCCTGAATACTAGTCCTCCTGAATACTAGTCCTAACCCCAGTCCTTAGGTCCTTGGGTAGTAGATGGGTACTGTATACTGTTTTTCAAGCCTGGATATCAGTCTGTTTCTTTTTAACCAACTTGTCTTTATCTTGCCAAAACAAGGCAACAATGTAGTGTTTTTATTCAATACAGAATCAGTCAGGTGACCAGGCTAACATTTCCTCTCAGGGTAATGGACTGTTTTGTGGGAACTGTGATATTCTGTGATATTCTGTTCAGACTTTGTGACGGTGCCAGTGGAGATCCTGGTCAACGATAGCATCGAGGTGACGTCCAGTGAATACAAGTTCTACAACTGTGCAGCCACATCAGGAAGTCAGAGAACACACCGTAAGTGGCGCCAGTTAAACCCTTTATGGTCATCAACCTTTTCTGAGGCAAGATCACTTTTGGAGTCAAAAAGCAAGCTGAGATCTACCACTCAGATTTATTTTTAAACATGGCCTGTCAATATTGTTCTTCTCAGACCATATTATGTTTCAAAACTGGAGCTTTGATAACAAAATAAGATCAGTTGTATCATTTGCGAGGCACAGCTGAGGCAAATTGAAATTATACTATTTAAATTATATTATTTAATTTACTGGAGTTGATGGTACCTACATATGATGGTCGGTCTCAGCGGAGGGAGAGCGCAGCAGAGGGTCCTCCTCTCATGGTCCCTGCTCTCTCCTTTTCTCCGGTGAGACTGACCAGAGAGAGGGGACACCATCTTCCACCTGATGGCGAAACCCGAGTCGCACCACATTATTTCTGCCTCATTCACAAATTCAGCTATCCGATTGACCCGCAGTAGCACACTACAGTTTGTCCCACTTCAGACAAATTAAATGGTTCAAAATGGGAACACTTTGCCTACCCGCCACAGCATGCGTCTGAATCAAGTGCAAGACTAATAAAATAAGTGGAGTGCAAGGCTTTGTCATTGGCTTTTCAGAAATGTTTGATGATCGACCAGGGTGACCACTGCTTTATGAAACAAACCGTTAATCTGACAGTTATTCTCAGTGCTCTGTTCAGTCATTTTACACTGAACACTTTTGTGGATCTCTGTGCTCATTGGCTATATACACTCTGACTCCCTAACTCTTCCTCCTATTGGCTGATTGTCCCCAGGTGTATGCGTGTGTGACCAGTGAGTGGCAGTGCCAGTGGAATGGCCGTACCACACCTGCAGTGACAGCGATGACGCTTGTAGAGGGAGCTCACGTCATCAAAGCCCAACAAGTAGGAGGAAGCGCTGTCTCAGTGATCTTGAAATCTTGGCCCAATCTCCTTTAGTCTTTCCACAGTTCCTCGCGTCCTCTCTCCCGCTTTCTCCTTCTCAAGAAGAAGGTCCAATACTTTGATAAGAGCGGATTGAGGGAAGATTAATTGATAAAGAGCTGTTGTCTCTGAGCCATCTTGTATCTTTTACAGACTTTCTGCCTTATGGTGGCAACTAGCAAGCTCTTCCTGTCTGTCTGCCTGTCTGATTAAACCAGCTATAACCACCTTCTGTTCTCCCTCCAGGCTGATAGCTGTCCTCAGTTTGAGAACCCAGATCCTCAGCTCATCCCTGTAGGCCACCGCATCCCCATCAGCTTCCAAGGGAAGAACCTGGACATTTACAAGGTGAGATAGACACAGCTCTTAGGCTTCGTCCCAAGTGACACCCTATTACCTATACAGTGCACTATGTAGGGAATAGGGTGCCATTTGAGTGCACTATGTAGGGAATAGGGTGCCATTTGAGTGCACTATGTAGGGAATAGGGTGCCATTTGAGTGCACTATGTAGGGAATAGGGTGACATTTCAGACACACCTCTATTTACTCAATGTCAATCATTGATGATAACATTGTCTCTCTCTTGTCCTGTGTGTCTGTCTCTCTCTTGTCCTGTGTGTCTGTCTCTCTCTTGTCCTGTGTGTCTGTCTCTCTCTTGTCCTGTGTGTCTGTCTCTCTCTTGTCCTGTGTGTCTGTCTCTCTCTCTGTCCTGTGTGTCTCTCTCTCTTTTCCTGTGTGTCTGTCTCTCTCTTGTCCTGTGTGTCTGTCTCTCTCTTGTCCTGTGTGTCTGTCTCTCTCTTGTCCTGTGTGTCTGTCTCTCTCTTGTCCTGTGTGTCTGTCTCTCTCTTGTCCTGTGTGTCTGTCTCTCTCTCTGTCCTGTGTGTCTGTCTCTCTCTTGTCCCTTCTGTGTGTCTGTCTCTCTCTTGTCCTGTCTGTCTTAGGATCGACGTTTAAGATAGGCACGGAGCTCATGAAACACACAGAGGAAGAGAGTTCACCTTTGATGAGGGGTCAAAGTTCAACTTCAAGGGTTATGAGGTCAGTAATATCCACCTCTCTAGTTGAGAAAACACAGGTTTTAGATCACAGCGCGCCACATGAGCAGTAGAAGTTCTGTCTTTTCCTCAGTCCCAGAGCTGGTGTTGTGAAATGCAGGATATTCACCTCAAGCCTCCAGCCAGTATTCCAACTCTCTCTCTCTCTCCTCTCTCTCTCTCTCTCTCTCTCTCTCTCTCTCTCTCTCTCTCTCTCTCTCTCTTCCACTGATCTGTGTTTGAGAGGCTGCCAATATGGAGTTCAAGTATATTGAGCTGCGAACCACAGCACTGCTACCCACTGTGGGGGGAAGTCATTGGGTTTAATAAAAAACACAAATCAAATCAAATTTTATTGGTCACATGCGCCGAATACAACAGGTGCAGACATTACAGTGAAATGCTTACTTACAGCCCTTAACCAACAGTGCATTTATTTTAAACAAAAAAAGTAAGAATAAAACAACAACAAAAAAAGTGTTGAGAAAAAAAGAGCAGAAGTAAAATAAAGTGACAGTAGGGAGGCTATATATACAGGGGTACCGTTGCAGAGTCAATGTGCGGGGGGCACCGGCTAGTTGAGGTAGTTGAGGTAATATGTACATGTGGGTAGAGTTAAAGTGACTATGCATAAATACTTAACAGAGTAGCAGCAGCGTAAAAAGGATGGGGTGGGGGGGCAGTGCAAATAGTCCGGGTAGCCATGATTAGCTGTTCAGGAGTCTTATGGCTTGGGGGTAGAAGCTGTTGAGAAGTCTTTTGGACCTAGACTTGGCACTCCGGTACCGCCTGCCGTGCGGTAGCAGAGAGAACAGTCTATGACTAGGGTGGCTGGAGTCTTTGACAATTTTGAGGACCTTCCTCTGACACCGCCTGGTATAGAGGTCCTGGATGGCAGGGAGCTTTGCCCCAGTGATGTACTGGGCCGTACGCACTACCCTCTGTAGTGCCTTGCGGTCAGAGGCCAAGCAGTTGCCATACCAGGCGGTGATGCAACCAATCAGGATGCTCTCGATGGTGCAGCTGTAGAATTTTTTGAGGATCTGAGGACCCATGCCAAATCTTTTTAGTCTCCTGAGGGGGAATAGGCTTTGTCGTGCCCTCTTCACGACTGTCTTGGTGTGTTTGGACCATGATAGTTCGTTGGTGATGTGGACACCAAGGAACTTGAAGCTCTCAACCTGTTCCACTACAGCCCTGTCGATGAGAATGGGGGCGTGCTCAGTCCTCTTTTTTTTCCTGTAGTCCACAATCATCTCCTTTGTCTTGGTCACGTTGAGGGAGAGGTTGTTGTCCTGGCACCACACGGCCAGATCTCTGACCTCCTCCCTATAGGCTGTCTCATCGTTGTCGGTGATCAGGCCTACCACTGTTGTGTCGTCGGCAAACTTAATGATGGTGTTGGAGTCGTGATGGGGAGTCTATTTTGGGAGAGAAAAAACCCAAAGTTCCCCAGAAAAATTCCCTAGCTTGTTGTGTGTGTTGGATTGTGTGTGCATGCGTGCATGTCAGCGTTTCCGTTAGGAAAATGTGGTGTAGGACATTTGACAGGAAGCATTAGAATTTAAGCCTTTTGAGAAATTTACCGGACCCATATGCGTAACCTGATTAGGGTGCTTAGAATGACAGAAATCACATTTTGATTATGGTAATTCATCTTAACAGAATATGCAACTCAAGGATGCAACGATGTGCAGTTTGAAGATGTTAGAATAACTGTCCACATTTACTTTTCTTCAGCCAACAAGACGAGTAACGAACAGCAAAATCACTAGCCTATGTCAATCTAATATCCCCCATAGTAGAAAAGTTGTCCTTGTGGTTCTGTGCAAGAAAGAAATAGCCTATTCCAAACAGACTCTGGGACAGTTGAGGGACGATGGATCCCAAATTCATACAACCACTAGGCTACGTCATTATTATTTATTTATTTATTTATAAGAAATGAGTCTGATGCAACAGATCAGAGCGTTTAGCTTCCCGTTAGAAGCACAGCAATGCTCACATGGCAGTAGGCTACGTGCGGTTATTAGTTCAATAATGCAATTAGCAGTAAAACACTGTTCTTCTCCCAGACAATTGTCCGGCACCAGTTTTATTTATCGCTTTTCCTTTATTTATTTAATTTTTAAGCCAGCGATAACCAGCTAACAGAAACCCTGGTGTGTGTGTGTGAGTGCGAGAAAGAGAGGGTTTTGCCATGTCTCTGGCCCTCAGATGTCAGTTTTCTCTGTTGTGTATATCCTGTGTGTTAGTTTGCCTACGACAAGGAGCAGGAGGTCAATGTGTCCTTCCACATCAAAGACAGAGACACAGAGAAGAAGATTGACAGCACTCTGACTGGTGAGTCAGGTCCTCTAACACACACTGGAGTTGATTCAGCACTGCTGTTCAATGCTGTGTTCAAACAACTATGTCAGTGTCTGAATACAACCAGGATTATTCCGCTGGAACTGTTAATCCATTTGAACTCTTTCACCTTAATGGACCTGCTTTGGATAACCGGAGTATCAGACATATTTATTATTCATTCATTATTATTATTTATACATTTTTTTGGACAAAGGTCAAGCTTATTTGTATAGGATGTGAACCCTGTACAGACTGGTGGGTTATTGGTATTCAGTTGATGTTTGTTCTCTTTCCCCTCCTCAACCTCCTCCCCCCTCTGCTTCTCTCACCTCCCCTCTCCCCCTCCTCAACCCCTCCCCCCTGCTTCTCTCACCTCCCCTCTCCCCCTCCTCAACCCCCTCCCCCCTCTGCTTCTCTCACCTCCCCTCTCCCCCTCAACCCCCTCCCCCCTCTGCTTCTCTCACCTCCCCTCTCCCCCTCCTCAACCTCCCCCCTCTGCTTCTCTCACCTCCCCTCTCCCCTCCTCAACCTCCTCCCTCTGCTTCTCTCACCTCCCCCCCCCCTCCTCAACCTCTTCCCCCCTCTGCTTCTCTCACCTCCCCTCTCCCCTCCTCCTCTCCTCAACCTCTTCCCCCCTCTGCTTCTCTCACCTCCCCCTCCTCCCCTCCTCAACCTCCTCCCCTCTGCTTCTCTCCACCTCCCCCCCCTCCCCCTGCTTCTCTCACCTCCCCCTCCCTTCTCTTCTAACCTCCTCCCCCCTCTGCTTCTCTCACCTCCCCCCTCCTCCTCTCCCCAACCTCCTCCCCCCCCTCTGCTTCTCTCCACCTCCCCTCCACTTCTCCTCAACCTCCCCCCTCTGCTTCTCTCACCTCCCCCTCCTCCTCTCCTCAACCTCCTCCCCCCTCTGCTTCTCTCACCTCCTCTCTCCCATTCTACCTCCTCCTCCTCTCCTCTCTCCACCTCCTCCTCCTCCTCCTCCCCCTCCTCTCCATCTCTTAGTGGTGCTGTATAACTGTTCTCTGGGTCGTGAGGACTGCAGCCTGTGTAAGAACGCCGACCCCAAATACAACTGTGTGTGGTGTGCCAATATGAAGTCCTGTGTCTACAGGGAATTGTGCCAGTCCCAGGAACCAGCGCCGTGCCCCAACCCCAAGATCACTGACGTGAGAACAGTCTCTCTCTATGATCTGGTGCACTCTTCCTTCCTGTCTTCTTCTTTCCTCTAACTGTCACTGTCTTCTCTCACACTGCTGTCCTCCTCAACTTGCTCTCTCTTTCTCGCTCTCCCTCCCGCTCTCTTTCCTCTTTCCCCCATCTCTCTCACTCTCCTCTCTCGCTTCCCCCTCTCCGTATCTCTTTCTCCTCTCTCCCCCTCTTTCGTCCCCTCTTTCTCTTTCTCTGCCCTCGCTCCCTCCCTCTCTTTCTCTCCCCCAACTCCATTTTCTCCCTCTCCTCTCCTCTCCCACTCTCTCTTTCTCCCTACTATATACACACTGAACTACTACTATAATGACTGTTAGCTACTATATACACACTGAACTACTACTGTAATGACTGTTCACTACTATATACACACTGAACTACTACTGTAATGACTGTTCACTACTATATACACACTGAACTACTACTGTAATGACTGTTAGCTACTATATACACACTGAACTACTACTGTAATGACTGTTAGCTACTATATACACACTGAACTACTACTGTAATGACTGTTAGCTACTATACACACTGAACTACTACTGTAATGACTGTTAGCTACTATATACACACTGAACTACTACTGTAATGACTGTTAGCTACTATATACACACTGAACTACTACTGTAATGACTGTTAGCTACTATATACACACTGAACTACTACTGTTATGACTGTTAGCTACTATATACACACTGAACTACTACTGTAATGACTGTTAGCTACTATATACACACTGAACTACTACTGTAATGACTGTTAGCTACTATATACACACTGAACTACTACTGTAATGACTGTTAGCTACTATATACACACTGAACTACTACTGTAATGACTGTTAGCTACTATATACACACTGAACTACTACTGTTATGACTGTTCACTACTATATACACACTGAACTACTACTGTAATGACTGTTAGCTACTATATACACACTGAACTACTACTGTAATGACTGTTAGCTACTATATACACACTGAACTACTACTGTTATGACTGTTCGCTACTATATACACACTGAACTACTACTGTAATGACTGTTAGCTACTATATACACACTGAACTACTACTGTAATGACTGTTAGCTACTATATACACACTGAACTACTACTGTAATGACTGTTAGCTACTATATACACACTGAACTACTACTGTAATGACTGTTCACTACTATATACACACTGAACTACTACTGTTATGACTGTTAGCTACTATATACACACTGAACTACTACTGTAATGACTGTTAGCTACTATATACACACTGAACTACTACTGTAATGACTGTTAGCTACTATATACACACTGAACTACTACTGTAATGACTGTTAGCTACTATATACACACTGAACTACTACTGTAATGACTGTTAGCTACTATATACACACTGAACTACTACTGTAATGACTGTTAGCTACTATATACACACTGAACTACTACTGTAATGACTGTTCACTACTATATACACACTGAACTACTACTGTAATGACTGTTAGCTACTATATACACACTGAACTACTACTGTAATGACTGTTAGCTACTATATACACACTGAACTACTACTGTAATGACTGTTAGCTACTATATACACACTGAACTACTACTGTAATGACTGTTAGCTACTATATACACACTGAACTACTACTGTAATGACTGTTAGCTACTATATACACCTGAACTACTACTGTAATGACTGTTAGCTACTATATACACACTGATAGCAGTGACCATTTATATTCTAGTCTAATCTACCACACTCATCTAAATCATCCCTTCTCTCTCTCTCTCTCCTCCGTCTAATCCCCAGATCATCCCTCGTTTCGGGCCTCTGAACGGTGGGATAGCGGTGACCATTAAAGGGTCTAACCTGGGCATAAAGAAGGAGGACATTAAGAAGGTGACGGTGGCTGGAGTGGACTGTGTTCACCAGGGGGACAGATACTCTGTATCCACCAGGTATAGTACAGTGATTGTTGGGGGGCAGGGTCACATCCATGTAATCACGGCCGGCCTGCTCATTAGGCAGGATTAAGCGTCCACCTATGGCGGCAGATTGACAAGGGCAGCATTTTTCTGAGCAAACTGACCAAGACACACCAACAACAACACACAAAACCTCACTAATTCTTCCCAAAATCAGTGACAATTTCTCTCAACCAGTGGTATATGGGCTTTTAGGTGAGCGCTGATGCCACCTTGTAATAAACAGTGTCCACGTTGTCAAAGGCAGGGTCACAAAATATTTTGCTTGTCCTTTCCCAGCACGCCTCTCCAGGGCGCTGTTGGAGAGACGCATCGCTGCAGCGCTCCACCAACGTTCAGTCAAAAAATGAATCTAACATAAATAATGTAGCTGATATAGGATATGGTAGAAAGAGTATGTGGCCTTTTCTGTAGCCTACAGGCTGGAGATAAAATGTATGACAATGTAATGAAACGGACACTTTTTACATCATGCAGGTTTCTCTGATCAAATAGTGATCAAATAGCCGAACCTAAATGGAAACCAATCAAATACAAAATGAGCTGTCATGGTAACAAACAACATATCCTAAAAACAGGACAGGTCAAAGTCAAATGGACAATATGGAGTGGACAATCACAACTGTTGTCCAGGAGTTTCATCTCATTGTCATGATCAGTGGTTTCAAGTTTGTATCTGTCAATTTGATCATAGTGTAAAATAAAATACTTCTGCATTTCCCGCTGTGTAAACACCTTGCAAATAGGATCCTGATAACTCCTGATAAAGTTGGGTAGCTGATATTCAGGGCTTAAATAGCCAAATTGATTAGTCACAGTAATCAGAACTAAAAAAGACAATGTAACGGCCTGTTTTACACACGGTGGGCCTACCATGTGGATGGGCATTCATAACATTCCATTGTGGCAGACATGATGGGCTACACCCCAGTAAGCACGAGCCGACATCTTTTAGATGTCTTTTTTGGTCCTGTTTGGATGTCGTTTTTTTTGGTGTTTTACAAACGGTAGGCTTACCACATACAGTGGGGAGAACAAGTATTTGATACACTGCCGATTTCGCAGGTTTTCCTACTTACAAAGCATGTAGAGGTCTGTAATTTCAAAAATCCAGAAAATCACATTGTATGATTTTTAAGTAATTAATTTGCATTTTATTGCATGACATAAGTATTTGATCACCTACCAACCAGTAAGAATTCCGTCTCTCACAGACCTGTTAGTTTTTCTTTAAGAAGCCCTCCTGTTCTCCACTCATTACCTGTATTAACTGCACCTGTTTGAACTCGTTACCTGTATAAAAGACACCTGTCCACACACTCAATCAAACAGACTCCAACCTCTCCACAATGGCCAAGACCAGAGAGCTGTGTAAGGACATCAGGGATAAAATTGTAGACCTGCACAAGGCTGGGATGGGTTACAGGACAATAGGCAAGCAGCTTGGTGAGAAGGCAACAACTGTTGGCGCAATTATCAGAAAATGGAAGAAGTTTAAGATGATGGTCAATCACCCTCGGTCTGGGGCTCCATGCAAGATCTCACCTCGTGGGGCATCAATGATCATGAGGAAGGTGAGGGATCAGCCCAGAACTACACGGCAGGACCTTGTCAATAACTTGAAGAGAGCTGGGACCACAGTCCCAAAGAAAACCATTAGTAACACACTACGCCGTCATGGATTAAAATCCTGCAGCGCACGCAAGGTCCCCCTGCTCAAGCCAGCGCATGTCCAGGCCCGTCTGAAGTTTGCCAATGACCAACAGGATGATCCAGAGGAGGAATGGGAGAAGGTCATGTGGTCTGATGAGACAAAAATATAGCTTTTTGGTCTAAACTCCACTCGCCGTGTTTGGAGGAAGAAGGATGAGTACAACCCCAAGAACACCATACCAACCATGAAGCATGGAGGTGGAAACATAATTCTTTGGGGATGCTTTTCTGC
Source organism: Coregonus clupeaformis (assembly GCF_020615455.1). NCBI lineage: Eukaryota > Metazoa > Chordata > Actinopteri > Salmoniformes > Salmonidae > Coregonus > Coregonus clupeaformis. The sequence continues at coordinate 53,182 of NW_025534579.1, read as the reverse complement.
AAAGGGGACAGGACAACTGCACCGTATTGAGGGGAGGATGGATGGGGCCATGTATCGCGAGATCTTGGCCAACAACCTCCTTCCCTCAGTAAGAGCATTGAAGATGGGTCGTGGTTGGGTCTTCCAGCATGACAACGACCCGAAACACACAGCCAGGGCAACTAAGGAGTGGCTCCGTAAGAAGCATCTCAAGGTCCTGGAGTGGCCTAGCCAGTCTCCAGACCTGAACCCAATAGAAAATCTTTGGAGGGAGCTGAAAGTCCGTATTGCCCAGCGACAGCCCCGAAACCTGAAGGATCTGGAGAAGGTCTGTATGGAGGAGTGGCCAAAATCCCTGCTGCAGTGTGTGCAAACCTGGTCAAGACCTACAGGAAACGTATGATCTCTGTAATTGCAAACAAAGGTTTCTGTACCAAATATTAAATTCTGCTTTTCTGATGTATCAAATACTTAAGTCATGCAATAAAATGCAAATTAATTACTTAAAAATCATACAATGTGATCTTCTGGATTTTTGTTTTAGATTCCGTCTCTCACAGTTGAAGTGTACCTATGATAAAAAGTACAGACCTCTACATGCTTTGTAAGTAGGAAAACCTGCAAAATCGGCAGTTTATCAAATACTTGTTCTCCCCACTGTAGATGGGCATTCATAAAATTAAATTTCAGGCAACACTGTAGGCATCTCAGTAAGCACGGACAGACACCATATGGACGTCTTTTTTTGGTGCAGTCCGGACCGGCCTTGATTTCCACATCCACGGACATTAATTTTTGGTCCTGTCTGGACCAAATCTAAAACAATCATAGACATCTATGTTTGGTTCAGATTTTGTCCAGTCTGGACCAGCCTTGATTTGGCCCAAACATAGATGTCTATAAATTACGTATTTTCAACTTTAATTCAGAACCGAAAATGAACCTGATTTCAATGTCCGGAAAATACATATTTTCAATGTCTTGGAAAATATGTATTTTAAACGTCCAGAAAGTACATATTTTCACCTTTCATTCAGAACCTAATTTAAACCTAACTTCAATGTCTGGAAAATACTTATTTTAGACGTCTTTTCAACATTATTTAGCTTACTGGGACTATTCTAGGTTTGTGAAGGCCCTGCCTGTAATGTACTTTTCTGTCCAGCGAATGAAGAAGAAAATAACAGATTTAATTAAACACAACATTTCAATGCACGGTATGTCTGCTTGTGTGTGTGGTGGAGAAACGGGACCTTTGTCTTACCCCAGCTGCTCTTTGTCTTCTCCAGTATTGTGTGTGAGATCGGTCCGGCCCGGCATCCTGCTCCAGTGGACCTCCCAGTTCCCATCAACCAGGGGGAAGTGGAGGTAGAGGTGGAGGGGGGCAGGAGAGGACGTTCAGAGGTCCTCTTCACCTATAGGGTAGGTTTCATACAGTTACAGTGGCATTCTTAACCCTAAACCTAACATTAATCCTAACTGTTGCAAGAGTAGGCCCCACACTGTGCAGGAGTGATTTGACATTTCATATTGTACATTGCTCAGTACTCATTCGGCCACTATGTTAGTCTTACTCTGCTGCTTTTACATCTCCACATTCATGAATGTACTTAGTTCTTAGAAGATGCTCTTAGAATTCAGAATAGCATCTGTTGAAAGGATACATAGAATTTAATGGGGGAAAAGAGTATATGGACTTAATAAAAAAATCTATTCCGGGAGCCTATTTTACTTTAGGGTAAATATTTGCACTCATTTATTTTGGGGTTCATATTTTCTTGTTTGTTTGTTTCTGCCAAAATAACAATGTCCCCATGAGAATGTACTAAGCTTGAAAAGCTATTTTGATTTAATATAGATTTGATCAAAGCTTCAGATTTTCTAGGGTACATAACATTCTTTTGTCAATATTGTCCTTCGTGTCAGCCGGGACACCGCTGCCTCTCTCACGCTCTCTCTCTCTCTCTCTCTCGCTTTCTCTCTCTCTCACTCGCTCTCTTTCTCTCGCTCTCACTCTCACTCGCTCTCGCACTCTCACTTGCTCTTTCTCGCTCTCTCTCTGGCTGGCTGTCTGCTCCCAGTATTTTCTCATCAAACAGTACTGTTGTTCAGTAGCTGTGTTGTGATGATAAAGTACTAAGTGGTGTTCAGTAGCTGTGTTGTGATGATAAAGTACTAAGTGTTCAGTAGCTGTGTTGTGGTGATAAAGTACTAAGTGTTCAGTAGCTGTGTTGTGATGATAAAGTACTAAGTGGTGTTCAGTAGCTGTGTTGTGATGATAAAGTACTAAGTGGTGTTCAGTAGCTGTGTTGGGATGATAAAGTACTAAGTGGTGTTCAGTAGCTGTGTTGTGATGATAAAGTACTAAGTGGTGTTCAGTAGCTGTGTTGTGGTGATAAAGTACTAAGTGTTCAGTAGCTGTGTTGTGATGGTAAAGTACTAAGTGATGCTGTGTTATGGTGATAAAGTACTAAGTGTTCAGTAGCTGTGTTGGGATGATAAAGTACTAAGTGTTTATTAGCTGTGTTGTGATGATAAAGTAATAATAATAAATAATAATATGCCATTTAGCAGACGCTTTTATCCAAAGCGACTTACAGTCATGCGTGCATACATTTTTGTGTATGGGTGGTCCCGGGGATCGAACCCACTACCTTGGCGTTACAAGCGCCGTGCTCTACCAGCTGAGCTACAGAGGACCACACTAAGTGTTCAGTAGCAGTGTTGTGATGATAAAGTACTAAGTGGTGTTCAGTAGCAGTGTTGTGATGATAAAGTACTAAGTGGTGTTCAGTAGCTGTGTTGGGATGATAAAGTACTAAGTGGTGTTCAGTAGCTGTGTTGGGATGATAAAGTACTAAATGGTGTTCAGTAGCTGTGTTGGGATGATAAAGTACTATGTGGTGTTCAGTAGCTGTGTTGTGGTGATAAAGTACTAAGTGTTCAGTAGCTGTGTTGTGATGGTAAAGTACTAAGTGTTGTTCAGTAGCTGTGTTGGGATGATAGAGTACTAAGTGATGCTGTGTTATGGTGATAAAGTACTAAGTGTTCAGTAGCTGTGTTGTGATGATCAAGTACTAAGTGTTCAGTCGCTGTGTTTTGATGATAAAGTACTAAGTGTTCAGTCGCTGTGTTTTGATGATAAAGTACTAAGTGTTCAGTAGCAGTGTTGTGGTGATAAAGTACTAAGTGTTCAGTAGCAGTGTTGTGGTGATACAGTACTAAGTGTTCAGTAGCAGTGTTGTGGTGATACAGTACTAAGTGTTCAGTAGCAGTGTTGTGGTGATACAGTACTAAGTGTTCAGTAGCAGTGTTGTGATGATCAAGTACTAAGTGTTCAGTAGCTGTGTTGTGGTGATAAAGTACTAAGTGGTGTTCAGTAGCTGTGTTGTGATGATAAAGTACTAAGTGTTCAGTAGCAGTGTTGTGATGATAAAGTACTAAGTGTTCAGTAGCAGTGTTGTGGTGATAAAGTACTACGTGTTCAGTAGCAGTGTTGTGGTGATAACGTACTAAGTGTTCAGTAGCGGTGTTGTGATGATAAAGTACTAACTGTTCAGTAGCAGTGTTGTGGTGATAAAGTACTAAGTGTTCAGTAGCAGTGTTGTGATGATAAAGTACTAAGTGTTCAGTAGCTGTGTTGTGATGATAAAGTACTAAGTGTTCAGTATCTGGGCTGCTGCTGTTGTGATGATAAAGCAGTGAAGGGTAATGGGGCGTGACATGAGGTGTAACTGGTGGTCCCAATGGGCTCAGTGGGTTGTTAGAGCATGGTGTTTGTGACACCAGAGTTTGTCAAGGGACACATTCAGTATATTGTGCAGTATATGTACAGTGGGGGAAAAAAGTATTTAGTCAGCCACCAATTGTGCATGTTCTCCCACTTAAAAAGATGAGAGAGGCCTGTAATTTTCATCATAGGTACACATCAACTATGACAGACAAATTTAGAAAAAAAAATCCAGAAAATCACATTGTATGATTTTTTATGAATTTAGTTGCAAATTATTGTGGAAAATAAGTATTTGGTCACCTACAAACAAGCAAGATTTCTGGCTCTCACAGACCTGTAACTTCTTCTTTAAGAGGCTCCTCTGTCCTCCACTCGTTACCTGTATTAATGGCACCTGTTTGAACTTGTTATCAGTATAAAAGACACCTGTCCACAACCTCAAACAGTCACACTCCAAACTCCACTATGGCCAAGACCAAAGAGCTGTCAAAGGACACCAGAAACAAAATTGTAGACCTGCACCAGGCTGGGAAGACTGAATCTGCAATAGGTAAGCAGCTTGGTTTGAAGAAATCAACTGTGGGAGCAATTATTAGGAAATGGAAGACATACAAGACCACTGATAATCTCCCTCGATCTGGGGCTCCATGCAAGATCTCACCCCTCGTGGGGTCAAAATGATCACAAGAACGGTGAGCAAAAATCCCAGAACCACACGGGGGGGACCTAGTGAATGACCTGCAGAGAGCTGGGACCAAAGTAACAAAGCCTACCATCAGTAACACACTACGCCGCTCAGGGACTCAAATCCTGCAGTGCGAGATGAGTCCCCCTGCTTAAGCCAGTACATGTCCAGGCCCGTCTGAAGTTTGCTAGAGTGCATTTGGATGATCCAGAAGAGGATTGGGAGAATGTCATATGGTCAGATGAAACCAAAATAGAACTTTTTTGGTAAAAACTCAACTCGTCGTGTTTGGAGGACAAAGAATGCTGAGTTGCATCCAAAGAACACCATACCTACTGTGAATCATGGGGGTGGAAACATCATGCTTTGGGGCTGTTTTTTCTGCAAAGGGACCAGGACGACTGATCCGTGTAAAGGAAAGAATGAATGGGGCCATGTATCGTGAGATTTTTGAGTGAAAACCTCCTTCCATCAGCAAGGGCATTGAAGATGAAACGTGGCTGGGTCTTTCAGCATGACAATGATCCCAAACACACCGCCCGGGCAACGAAGGAGTGGCTTCGTAAGAAGCATTTCAAGGTCCTGGAGTGGCCTAGCCAGTCTCCAGATCTCAACCCCATAGAAAATCTTTGGAGGGAGTTGAAAGTCCGTGTTGCCCAGCGACAGCCCCAAAACATCACTGCTCTAGAGGAGATCTGCATGGAGGAATGGGCCAAAATACCAGCAACAGTGTGTGAAAACCTTGTGAAGACTTACAGAAAACGTTTGACCTGTGTCATTGCCAACAAAGGGTATATAACAAAGTATTGAGAAACTTTTGTTATTGACCAAATACTTATTTTCCACCATAATTTGCAAATAAATTCATAAAAAATCTTACAATGTGATTTTCTGGAGAAAGAAAATCTCATTTTGTCTGTCATAGTTGACGTGTACCTATGATGAAAATTACAGGCCTCTCTCATCTTTTTAAGTGGGAGAACTTGCACAATTGGTGGCTGACTAAATACTTTTTTCCCCCCACTGTATACATACAATGTGTTAACTGTAAAACATTTTGGATGAAAGCATCTGCTAAATAACCATACAGTATGTTATAAGGTCAGGACAGGCAGTTTTTCCTTGTCAGGTCATGCAGTCAGGAAAAACCCCAGGACCTAAGTATGTTACCTTATCACTGATGTCCCATCTCTTACCCCTTCCAGGACCCCATCCCTGAGACCGTTTCCCCCCTGAAGGGCCCTAAGGCTGGGGGAACAGTCATCACTATCTCTGGGAAACACCTGAATACGGCAAACAAGGATGATGTTATTGTCACCGTGGGGGGAACGCCCTGTAAAGTGTAAGGATGCTTACACTTCAGTCTTCCAACCCCTACAGTTTGCTGTCTGTACAGGTTGCCTAAGTCATGTCGTATTCAGTTGTTCTCTCAAGGCCAACCTCTGAAATATATTAGCCATACGGTATATTGAGTTTGACTTGTTGTTCCTTTGGAACGACCTTCTCTCCCCTCAACACTACGACCCCTGTTTGACCTTTCCCATAATGCTCTCTGTCCCTGTTTCTCCCTTAGGTTGTCGTTTGGCAGTGAGATCACCTGTGAGACAGGTGCATACAAGGGCCAGAAGGTTCCATCGGAGCCCCTGATAGTCTCAGTGAGGTATGGGAAGACCACCTCCAAGGATGTCCCTGTCCCCTTCCAGTACTCTGAGAACGCCAAACTCACTGACTACAACCCCAAGACCAGCTTCGTATGGTGAGGAAAGTCCAGCCACAATGTTCCAGAGAGGGTTGAAATCAAAGCACCTCTTTTTCGTTAAACGAAGCTTGGGTTGAATGCAAAACAGTTTGAAGCGCATAATGAAATTACTGTTTCTTATTGGACAAATTCAGGTAGTCTCCCTCTTTCAAAACATTTCAAAAGTTTTCTCCTGTTTTGTGCTTACTAACATGACCCTGATATATGGTGTCGTCTGGTGTTTCAGTGGAGGCAGGAGGATTACATTTTAGTCATTTAGCAGATGCTCTTATCCAGAGCCACATAGTTAGTGCAGCCATCTTAAGATAGCTAGGTGGGACAACCACATATCACAGTCATAGTAAGTACATTTTTCCTCAAAGTCTCTATCTGCAAAGTCAGTGCTAGTAATAGAGAAAAGAGTAAAGTGTGAGTGTTAGTTCACAAAATATGTTTTCAGAAGATTGGTAGGGATTCGGCTGTCTTAGCTTCAGGGGGAAGCTGGTTCCACCATTGGGGTGCCAGGACAGAAGAGCTTGGACTGGGCAGGAGCTGCCCTCCCGTTGGGGTGGGAGGGCCATGAGACCAGAGGTGGCAGAATGGAGGACTCTGGTTAGGGTGTAGGGTTTGAGCATAGCCTGAAGGTAGGGAGGGGCAGTTCCTCTTGCTGTTCCGTAGGTAAGCGCCGTGGTCTTGTAGTGGATGTGAGCTTTGACTGGAAGTCAGTGGAGTGTGCGGAGGAGCGGGGTGAAATGGGAAAAGTTAGGAAGTTTGAACATCAGGCGGGCTGCTGCGTTCTGCTAAGTTGCAGAGGGTTTGATGGCACAAGTGGGGAGCCCAGCCAACAGCGAGTTGCAGTAGGATTGTGTGTGTTGTGTTGTATTGAGAGCTGACGTGTGTGTTGTCTGGTGTTTCAGTGGAGGCAGGAGGATCGTGTGTGTGGGCAGTGGTTTTGACCTCATCCAGAGAGCCACCATGAAGGTGCTGCCCTCTGCTGACGACTTCTCTCAGGAGGCCCCTCCCATTGAGGTTAGTACACACTACTTCTATTATACAGTACACTACGTGGAATCCATTCTAGAGTCCACTCCTATTATACAATACACTACATGGTAACCATTCTATAGTCCACTCCTATTATACAATACACTACATGGTATCCATTCTAGAGTCCACTCCTATTATACAATACACTACATGGTATCCATTCTAGAGTCCAATCCTATTATACAATACACTACATGGTATCCATTCTAGAGTCCACTCCTATTATACAATACACTACATGGTATCCATTCTATAGTCCACTCCTATTATACAATACACTACATGGTATCCATTCTAGAGTCCACTCTTATTATACAGTACACTATATGGTATCCATTCTATAGTCCACTCCTATTATACAATACACTACATGGTATCCATTCTAGAGTCCACTCCTATTATACAATACACTACATGGTATCCATTCTATAGTCCACTCCTATTATACAATACACTACATGGTATCCATTCTAGAGTCCACTCTTATTATACAGTACACTATATGGTATCCATTCTATAGTCCACTCCTATTATACAATACACTACATGGTATCCATTCTAGAGTCCACTCTTATTATACAGTACACTATATGGTATCCATTTTATAGTCCACTCCTATTATACAATACACTACATGGTATCCATTCTAGAGTCCACTCCTATTATACAATACACTACATGGTATCCATTCTATAGTCCACTCCTATTATACAATACACTACATGGTATCCATTCTAGAGTCCACTCTTATTATACAGTACACTATATGGTATCCATTTTATAGTCCACTCCTATTATACAATACACTACATGGTATCCATTCTATAGTCCACTCCTATTATACAATACACTACATGGTATCCATTCTAGAGTCCACTCTTATTATACAGTACACTATATGGTATCCATTTTATAGTCCACTCCTATTATACAATACACTACATGGTATCCATTCTAGAGTCCACTCCTATTATACAATACACTATATGTTATCCATTCTAGAGTCCATTCCCATTGAGGTTAGTATACCATTCAACAAGTTCTCTGTTTTCTGCCAGTAGTGTATTCTAATCCCTCTAGTGTACAGTACTCTTGCTGTGGTATTATCCATGGCAGGTAGCTAGCATGTCAACAGTGACTCAGTGACCTTAATGTTCTTTGTCTGTGACTACAGACTTCTCTGTGAGACTAAACACAAACAGTGTCCTGCCAGGAATGAAATTGACTTGGATTTCAAACTATCTTTGAATCTCTCTCTTTCTGTGTCTCTGTCTTTTCTCTCTCTCTCTTTTCTCTCTCTCTTTTCCACTCTCTCTACCACTCTCCCTCCCCCTCTCCCCCTCCCTCCTCTCTCTATGCCCCCCTCTCCATCCCACTCTCCCCATCTCCAGTTCATCCAGTATGCCCTACATAAGAACGACACAGTGTTGCTGTTTGACAGTCCAGCGGTGAACAGGTCCTATGAGACCCAGTCCTTTAAGACCTTGCTCCAGCTAGACAACGAAGTAGAGGAACTGAAGACCTTTGACTACCACCCCGACCCGTTGTTCAATGAACTGACCAAGAACATCATCACTGAAACCTCCATCATCATCGTCACGGTAAATAACAGTAACACTACTCTTATGGGATTGTGTTGTCATGGTGACTGTTTAGTTGTTATTTGGTTATTTCTGGTAATACTCGCTTATCGTTTTCTGTGGACCAATGTGGCTTAAATGTTATTCTGCTTTGTGACGATGTCCCCCCGCAGAGAAAATACAATTATAGTGCATTGATATTGATATAATTCATATCAATATTGATGTAATCATATCTGGTATTACAAATGATTGCATGTCCCTGCTGTCCAGAGGTTAACAGCCAGCCACCTCTCTCTCCCTCCCCAGGGTCGTGGTTTCAGCAAGGGCATGACAGCTGAAGAAGCCCAGGCGTTCGTAGGAGATGCCTCCTGCAAGGTGACCATCCTGCAGGATGACAAGCTGTTCCTGGAAGCTCCGTCCACCCAGCCCAGAGCCCGCTCCAAACGCCAGCGCAGAGACACCAGCTCCGACCCTTTGGACCTAACGGTGACAACACTGGCCTTCTGTCTAAAACCAAGGCATAGAGAGATATGCTTCAGGCATTCGCACTGGACAATCTGATGTCTCTCTGGCTCTCATGTATTTCAGATATAAATGTACTGAGACACTGGAACCCTGGAACCTATCTAAATCAGGGGTGTCCAGTCTTAATGGAATGTCCTGTGTTGTAGTCATTCACTTCAGTCAAAGCACACCTGATTCAACCATACAATAATCATAGTCTTCTGACTGGGACCACTCAGTTCTGACAGAGAAATATCAGCATCAACACCTTGATGTATATCTGTCTCTCCACAATTATACACGTCTTGTAGTTTATTCACTTTATTCTGTTTGGCTTAACTGACTCTCTCTCTCTCTCTCTCTCTCTCTCTCTCTCTCTCTCTCTCTCTCTCTCTCTCTCTCTCTCTCTCTCTCTCTCTCTCTCTCTCTCTCTCTCACACACAGATAAAGTTTGGTAATGGTGAGTGGGTGGTGGGCTCAGTGAACTATGAGAGGAAGTATGAGATTCCTTTGGCTATCATCATCCCAGCTGTCATCGTCCCTATGCTACTGTTCATAGCTGTGTCCGTCTACTGCTACAGGTACACAACTACACTTCCCATCAAGCACCACTCATGTAGTTCTGATGGGTGAATTGTTTTTACTTAACCCAGTGAAATGGGTGTCTGGAGTTTACACTTTAGGACCAATGGAATAATCTCAAATGTGCAAACTACAGATTCACATAGTGGAACAGTTCTGTAGTGTAATGGACTGTTCCTATGTGTTAATGTCTATAATCTAATGGATGGTTCCTATGTGTTAATGTCTATAATCTAATGGACTGTTCCTATGTGTTAATGTCTATAATCTAATGGCCTGTTCCTATGTGTTAATGTCTATAATCTAATGGATGGTTCCTATGTGTTAATGTCTGTAATCTAATGGCCTGTTCCTATGTGTTAATGTCTGTAATCTAATGGACTGTTCCTATGTGTTAATGTCTGTAATCTAATGGACTGTTCCTATGTGTTAATGTCTGTAGTGTAATGGACTGTTCCTATGTGTTAATGTCTGTAGTGTAATGGACTGTTCCTATGTGTTAATGTCTATAATCTAATGGACTGTTCCTATGTGTTAATGTCTGTAATCTAATGGCCTGTTCCTATGTGTTAATGTCTGTAATCTAATGGACTGTTCCTATGTGTTAATGTCTGTAATCTAATGGACTGTTCCTATGTGTTAATGTCTGTAGTGTAATGGACTGTTCCTATGTGTTAATGTCTGTAATCTAATGGACTGTTCCTATGTGTTAATGTCTGTAATCTAATGGACTGTTCCTATGTGTTAATGTCTGTAATCTAATGGACTGTTCCTATGTGTTAATGTCTGTAATCTAATGGACTGTTCCTATGTGTTAATGTCTGTAGTGTAATGGACTGTTCCTATGTGTTAATGTCTGTAGTGTAATGGACTGTTCCTATGTGTTAATGTCTGTAATCTAATGGACTGTTCCTATGTGTTAATGTCTGTAATCTAATGGACTGTTCCTATGTGTTAATGTCTGTAATCTAATGGACTGTTCCTATGTGTTAATGTCTATAATCTAATGGATGGTTCCTATGTGTTAATGTCTGTAATCTAATGGCCTGTTCCTATGTGTTAATGTCTGTAATCTAATGGACTGTTCCTATGTGTTAATGTCTGTAATCTAATGGACTGTTCCTATGTGTTAATGTCTGTAGTGTAATGGACTGTTCCTATGTGTTAATGTCTGTAGTGTAATGGACTGTTCCTATGTGTTAATGTCTATAATCTAATGGACTGTTCCTATGTGTTAATGTCTGTAGTGTAATGGACTGTTCCTATGTGTTAATGTCTGTAGTGTAATGGACTGTTCCTATGTGTTAATGTCTATAATCTAATGGACTGTTCCTATGTGTTAATGTCTGTAATCTAATGGACTGTTCCTATGTGTTAATGTCTATAATCTAATGGATGGTTCCTATGTGTTAATGTCTGTAATCTAATGGCCTGTTCCTATGTGTTAATGTCTGTAATCTAATGGACTGTTCCTATGTGTTAATGTCTGTAATCTAATGGACTGTTCCTATGTGTTAATGTCTGTAGTGTAATGGACTGTTCCTATGTGTTAATGTCTGTAGTGTAATGGACTGTTCCTATGTGTTAATGTCTATAATCTAATGGACTGTTCCTATGTGTTAATGTCTGTAATCTAATGGCCTGTTCCTATGTGTTAATGTCTGTAATCTAATGGACTGTTCCTATGTGTTAATGTATGTAATCTAATGGACTGTTCCTATGTGTTAATGTCTGTAGTGTAATGGACTGTTCCTATGTGTTAATGTCTGTAATCTAATGGACTGTTCCTATGTGTTAATGTCTGTAATCTAATGGACTGTTCCTATGTGTTAATGTCTGTAATCTAATGGACTGTTTTTTATGTGTTAATGTCTGTAGTGTAATGGACTGTTCCTATGTGTTAATGTCTGTAGTGTAATGGACTGTTCCTATGTGTTAATGTCTGTAATCTAATGGACTGTTCCTATGTGTTAATGTCTGTAATCTAATGGACTGTTCCTATGTGTTAATGTCTGTAATCTAATGGACTGTTCCTATGTGTTAATGTCTGTAATCTAATGGACTGTTCCTATGTGTTAATGTCTGTAATCTAATGGACTGTTCCTATGTGTTAATGTCTGTAGTGTAATGGACTGTTCCTATGTGTTAATGTCTGTAGTGTAATGGACTGTTCCTATGTGTTAATGTCTGTAATCTAATGGACTGTTCCTGTGTGTTAATGTCTGTAGTGTAATGTACTGTTCCTATGTGTTAATGACATGCCTGAGTGGCGCAGTGGTCTAAGGCACTGCATCACAGTGCTAACTGTGCCACTAGAGATCCTGGTTCGAATCCAGGCTCTGTCGCCGCCGGCCGCGACCGGGAGACTCCTGGGCGGCGCACAATTGGCCCAGCGTCGTCCAGGGTAGGGGAGGGAATGGCCGGCAGGGATGTAGCTCAGTTGATAGAGCATGGCGTTTGCAACGCCAGGGTTGTGGGTTCGATTCCCACGGGGGGGCAGTATAAAAACAAATATATATATGTATTCACTAACTGTAAGTCGCTCTGGATAAGAGCGTCTGCTAAATGACTAAAATGTAAATGTAAATGTAATGCCTGTAATCTAATGGACTGTTCCTGTGTTAATAGTCTAATGGACTGTTCCTATGTGTTAATAGTCTAATGGGCTGTTCCTGTGTGTTAATAGTCTAATGGATTGTTCCTATGTGTTAATAGTCTAATGGACTGTTCCTATGTGTTAATAGTTGAATGGGGTTGTTCCTATGTGTTGTCTGTAGTCTAATGGACTGTTCCTATGTGTTAATAGTCTAATGGACTGTTCCTATGTGTTAATAGTCTAATGGACTGTTCCTATGTGTTAATAGTCTAATGGACTGTTCCTATGTGTTAATAGTCTAATGGGCTGTTCCTGTGTGTTAATAGTCTAATGGATTGTTCCTATGTGTTAATAGTCTAATGGACTGTTCCTATGTGTTAATAGTTGAATGGGGTTGTTCCTATGTGTTGTCTGTAGTCTAATGGACTGTTCCTATGTGTTAATAGTCTAATGGACTGTTCCTATGTGTTAATAGTCTAATGGACTGTTCCTATGTGTTAATAGTTGAATGGAGTTGTTCCTATGTGTTGTCTGTAGTCTAATGGACTGTTCCTATGTGTTAATAGTCTAATGGACTGTTCCTATGTGTTAATAGTCTAATGGACTGTTCCTATGTGTTAATAGTCTAATGGACTGTTCCTATGTGTTAATAGTCTAATGGACTGTTCCTATGTGTTAATAGTTGAATGGAGTTGTTCCTGTGTGTTGTCTAATGGGCTGTTCCTATGTGTTGATGTCTAATGGACTGTTCCTATGTGTTAATAGTCTAATGGGCTGTTCCTGTGTGTTGATGTATAATGGACTGTTCCTATGTGTTAATAGTCTAATGGGCTGTTCCTGTGTGTTGATGTCTAATGGACTGTTCCTATGTGTTAATAGTCTAATGGGCTGTTCCTGTGTGTTGATGTATAATGGACTGTTCCTATGTGTTAATAGTCTAATGGACTGTTCCTATGTGTTAATAGTCTAATGGACTGTTCCTATGTGTTAATAGTTGAATGGAGTTGTTCCTGTGTGTTGTCTGTAGTCTAATGGGCTGTTCCTATGTGTTGATGTCTAATGGACTGTTCCTATGTGTTAATAGTCTAATGGGCTGTTCCTGTGTGTTGATGTCTAATGGACTGTTCCTATGTGTTAATAGTCTAATGGGCTGTTCCTATGTGTTAATAGTCTAATGGGCTGTTCCTGTGTGTTGATGTCTAATGGACTGTTCCTATGTGTGTATGACAGGAGGAAGAGCCAGCAGGCAGAGAGAGAGTATGAGAAAGTAAAACACCAGTTGGAGAATCTGGAGGAGAGCGTGAGAGACCGCTGCAAGAAGGAATTCACAGGTATGTGCACACTATCACACACACTATCACACACCACATACACTGCTATAACATCACACACACTATCACACACCACATACACTGCTATAACATCACACACTATCACACACCACATACACTGCTATAACATCACACACTATCACACACCACATACACTGCTATAACATCACACACATATCACACACCACATACACTGCTATAACATCACACACTATCACACACCACATACACTGCTATAACATCACACACACTATCACACACCACATACACTGCTATAACATCACACACCACATATACTGCTATAACATCACACACACTATCACACACCACATACACTGCTATAACATCACACACACTATCACACACCACATACACTGCTATAACATCACACACACTATCACACACCACATACACTGCTATAACATCACACACTATCACACACCACATACACTGCTATAACATCACACACACTATCACACACCACATACACTGCTATAACATCACACACTATCACACACCACATACACTGCTATAACATCACACACTATCACACACCACATACACTGCTAAAACATTACACACTATCACACACCACATACACTGCTATAACATCACACACTATCACACACCACATACACTGCTATAACATCACACACTATCACACACCACATACACTGCTATAACATCACACACTATCACACACACCACATACACTGCTATAACATCACACACTATCACACACCACATACACTGCTATAACATCACACACACTATCACACACCACATACACTGCTATAACATCACACACACTATCACACACCACATACACTGCTATAACATCACACACACTATCACACACCACATACACTGCTATAACATCACACACACTATCACACACCACATACACTGCTATAACATCACACACTATCACACACCACATACACTGCTATAACATCACACACTATCACACACCACATACACTGCTATAACATCACACACTATCACACACCACATACACTGCTATAACATCACACACTATCACACACCACATACACTGCTATAACATCACACACACTATCACACACCACATACACTGCTATAACATCACACACACTATCACACACCACATACACTGCTATAACATCACACACACTATCACACACCACATACACTGCTAAAACATCACACACACTATCACACACCACATACACTGCTATAACATCACACACACTATCACACACCACATACACTGCTATAACATCACACACTATCACACACCACATACACTGCTATAACATCACACACTATCACACACCACATACACTGCTATAACATCACACACACTATCACACACCACATACACTGCTATAACATCACACACACTATCACACACCACATACACTGCTATAACATCACACACTATCACACACCACATACACTGCTATAACATCACACACTATCACACACCACATACACTGCTATAACATCACACACACTATCACACACCACATACACTGCTAAAACATTACACACTATCACACACCACATACACTGCTATAACATCACACACACTATCACACACCACATACACTGCTATAACATCACACACTATCACACACCACATACACTGCTATAACATCACACACACTATCACACACCACATACACTGCTATAACATCACACACACTATCACACACCACATACACTGCTATAACATCACACACACTATCACACACCACATACACTGCTATAACATCACACACTATCACACACCACATACACTGCTATAACATCACACACACTATCACACACCACATACACTGCTATAACATCACACACTATCACACACCACATACACTGCTATAACATCACACACACTATCACACACCACATACACTGCTATAACATCACACACTATCACACACCACATACACTGCTATAACATCACACACACTATCACACACCACATACACTGCTATAACATCACACACACTATCACACACCACATACACTGCTATAACATCACACACTATCACACACCACATACACTGCTATAACATCACACACACTATCACACACCACATACACTGCTATAACATCACACACACTATCACACACCACATACACTGCTATAACATCACACACACTATCACACACCACATACACTGCTATAACATCACACACTATCACACACCACATACACTGCTATAACATCACACACTATCACACACCACATACACTGCTATAACATCACACACACTATCACACACCACATACACTGCTATAACATCACACACTATCACACACCACATACACTGCTAAAACATTACACACACACACACTATCTTGTTGTGTTCTGGTTCTCCTAGGAGCTAGTCTTGTTGTGTTCTGGTTCACCTAGGAGCTAGTCTTGTTGTGTTGTGGTTCTCCTAGGAGCTAGTCTTGTTGTGTTCTGGTTCTCCAAGGAGCTAGTCTTGTTGTGTTGTGGTTCTCCTAGGAGCTAGTCTTGTTGTGTTCTGGTTCTCCAAGGAGCTAGTCTTGTTGTGTTCTGGTTCACCTAGGAGCTAGTCTTGTTGTGTTCTTGTTCTCCTAGGAGCTAGTCTTGTTGTGTTCTGGTTCTCCAAGGAGCTAGTCTTGTTGTGTTCTGGTTCTCCTAGGAGCTAGTCTTGTTGTGTTCTGGTTCTCCAAGGAGCTAGTCTTGTTGTGTTCTGGTTCTCCTAGGAGCTAGTCTTTTTGTGTTCTGGTTCTCCTAGGAGCTAGTCTTTTTGTGTTCTGGTTCTCCTAGGAGCTAGTCTTGTTGTGTTCTGGTTCTCCTAGGAGCTAGTCTTGTTATGTTCTGTATCTTCCTCCAGACCTGATGATCGAGATGGAGGACCAGACCAATGACCTGAGTGAGGCCAGGATCCCCTTCCTGGACTATAAGACCTACACAGACCGGGTCTTCTTCCTACCCTCTAAAGACGGGGACAATGATGTCATGATCACTGGCAAGCTGGACATCCCCGAGGGACGGAAGGTCATCGTAGCTCAGGCCCTCAACCAGTTCTCCAACCTGCTCAACTCCAAGACCTTCCTCATCAATGTAGGTTTTACTCAGCTTGCTGAGATGGCTGGATGGCTGACTGTTTCTCTCCCTGTCGGTCTGACTCTGTCTGTATGTCTGTCTATTAGGTTGACTGCCTGGCTGCCTGTCTACAGTACCTGTGCCAGATACAGTTTCAGAGTATTGACATAGAGTCGATACTCGTTCTATACCTACAGATGTTCTATTGATTTAAACAGGAGTTGCTAACCCCATCTCTCTGTTGGGTCTCTGTGTGTTCTTAGTTCATCAAGACCTTGGAGGGCCGTCCAGACTTTAACGCCAGGTCCAGGGTCTACTTTGCGTCGTTACTAACTGTGGCTCTGCACGGGAAACTAGAGTACTACACAGACATCATGAGAAGCCTACTGCTGGAACTGATGGAGGAATATGTGCACAGCAAGAACCCCAAACTCATGCTGCGCAGGTGAGACACACACAGCCTTCCAATCAGGCCTGTCTTAATGAAAACCAGCATTTCTTATTGGGCAAGTTTAGATGGTACCCCTCTGTGTTTTCTTATGTTTCGTGCCTAGTAAACACAACACAGGTGGATCACAAGATAACAGTAGATCACAAGAAAGCAGTTAATTAATTGAATTGTTTAATTGATGAATTTGTGTGTGCAGGTCAGAGACGGTGGTGGAGAGGATGCTGTGTAACTGGATGTCCATCTGTCTCTATCAGTTCCTCAGGGTAAGACTCACACGTTGTTTATTCAAACCTGCTCTTTCTTTTAAACCCTCTTTTTCTCTCCATCAATCTCTCACAATCTCTCTCTCTCCTTCTCTCACTGTCTGTCTTTCTCTTTCATTCTCTCTCTCTGTCTCTTTCTGTCTGTCTCTTTCTGTCTCTGTCTCTCTCTGTCTCTTTCTGTCTGTCTCTTTCTGTCTCTGTCTTTCTGTCTCTCTGTCTCTCTCTGTCTGTCTCCTTCTGTCTCTGTCTTTCTGTCTCTGTCTCTCTGTCTCTCTCTGTCTGTCTCTTTCTGTCTGTCTCTCTGTCTCTCATTCTGTCTCTCTCTGTCTCTCTCTCTGTCTGTCTCTGTCTGTCTCTTTCTGTCTCTCTCTGTCTCTCTCTGTCTGTCTCTTTCTGTCTGTCTCTCTATCTCTCTCTGTCTCTTTCTGTCTGTCTCTTTCTGTCTCTGTCTTTCTGTCTCTGTCTTTCTCTGTCTCTCTGTCTCTCTCTGTCTCTTTCTGTCTGTCTCTTTCTGTCTGTGTCTTTCTGTCTCTGTCTTTCTGTCTCTGTCTCTCTGTCTCTCTCTCTCTGTCTCTCTCTCTCTGTCTGTCTCTTTCTGTCTGTCTCTCTGTCTCTCATTCTGTCTCTCTCTCTCTCTTTCTGTCTGTCTCTTTCTGTCTCTGTCTTTCTGTCTCTGTCTTTCTGTCTCTGTCTCTCTGTCTCTCTCTGTCTCTCTCTCTCTGTCTCTCTTTCTGTCGCTCTCTGTCTCTCTCTCTCTTTCTGTCTGTCTCTTTTTCAGTCTGTCTCTTTTTCAGTCTCTCTCTCTTATTTTATGTATTGATTCTGAAGTCTTCACATTCTGATTCACATTCTTTCCATCTCTCCACCACTCTTTCTGTCTCTCCAGTTTCCCTCTCCTTTGCTCCCCAATGTCTCACTTTTGTCTTCTAATGTTTCAGATGAAGTGTTTGGTTTGAGACGTTCCAATGAGACCACCCTGGGGAAAACTTATTTATTTGGTCTTATAGATTTGTGGATTAAAGCACTCTTTAAATAATCAATTGTGTGACAGTGAACATGTGGCTGTGTCTTCAGTAATTACACTGAAAGAGAAGAGAGAATGGTCTCATTAGTACTGATGAGCTCACTCCCCTCTGTGTGTGTGTGTGTAGGACTCTGCGGGCGAGCCCCTATACAAACTGTTCAAGGCCATCAAGCACCAGGTAGAGAAGGGTCCAGTGGACGCTAAGATGAAGAAGGCCAAGTACACTCTGAACGACACGGGGCTCCTAGGGGACGATGTGGAGTACTGCGTCCTGGTGAGTACACTCTATACTGCACCGCTCAAAGAATTACAATTAATAGAAGATATATTCCTATTCAAAGCAGCACTCTATGGTGGGTGAACCAGCAGCCATTTTGAGTGAACTGGATTTTCCAGCTATATCCACTCTACTACCGATTTTGTAATTCTACGACACAAGCCCTCAATACAAGAACACTAGCTGTCTTATCAAGTCTAACCATCTCCTCTGGCTCCTGTGATCTAGTCCGAATGCCCTCTACTCACACTGGTACCTGCTTCTCTATGGACTATCTCACTCTCTCAGTGTATTATTGTGATGCGTACGTGACCCAGGGCACAGGTGGTGGTAGCGAATGGGCCTCTAGTCACTGTAGATGTCCACTAACATCACATGTAATGGAATAACGACTTTGAGCAGAGGGTCTCAGATCTCAGTGAGGAGAGCGAGAGAGCATTGAGAGAGAGAGAGCATAGAGAGATAATTGAGAGAGAGGGAGTGGTGAGAGAGAGAGAGAGAGGGAAAGCTCAATAAGGGCAGAGAGACGGGCTAGAGGTTAATGTTTCCATCAGACTCAATCACTGATAAGGTTGGTTTAACGGACCCTGTAATACGATTGGCTCTCGTAATGGACCTTCTAATACGATTGGCTTTCGTAACGGACCCTTTAATATGATTGGCTCTTGTAACTAACTTTTGTGAAAACAGCGTGTTATCATCTGGAAGAGAAATCAGCTCAGTGATTTATGGGAAAACTGATAGAGAGAGACATCATGTTTCAAGTCTTCTCTCCCCATGCTGTTTTTCATTCATTTAGGCAATAAATTGTATTTTTGGTCAAATAATCAATACACACAAGGCAAATTAATCTACAGAATGCTGTTTTAGACAGCTGTACCCAACATGTTGCTATCATTTACCAAAACAAATAGGTGTGGCCTAATCATGAGGTCAGAGATCAGTGTGACTCTGGACGATTGACATCTGTGTGTGTCCAATCAGACCCTGCAGGTGCTGGTGCACGGGGAGGGGCCAGACGTGACGCCGGTGAAGGTGCTGAACTGTGACACCATCTCTCAGGTGAAGGAGAAGATAATTGAACAGGTGTACCGCAACCTGCCCTACACACAGAGACCGAAGGTGGACAGTGTTGCTCTGGGTGAGAATGCACACATGCGCGCACACACGGTTCTACCATTGTTATCCAATGCTAAGAGTTGGGGAACAACCGGAAGTTTCATGTACGTTAGTCTACATACCTTTAAGTAATATTATAATGCTAAGGTGCACTTCCCACCCCGTCCACAGAGTGGCGCCCCGGCTCTACAGGGCAGATCCTGTCAGACATGGACTTGACGTCACAGAAGGAGGGCAGGTGGAAGAGACTCAACACACTGGCACATTACAACGTGAGTGGCTGTCCGAGGACTTCAGCCTTATAGTAGTGATCTCTCTGAATAGCTTCTCAACATACGTATAGTTCATGTGAATATCTATCAGGGCTGGCTGTCTTTATTCATTAATGTTGAATTGTTCTTGGACTTCAGATGTTCCATTGAAATGTTGGGTTTTGCAATCCACAGTTTAGTGAAACTCCAACTATATATGGTTCTTTTGTTCTTTTGGTACGTTTGCCCACTGACAAAGACATGATCAGTCTATAATTTTAATTGTAGGTTTATTTGAACAGTGAGAGACAGAATAACAACAAAAAAATCCAGAAAAACGCATGTCAAAAATGTTATATATTGATTTGCATTTTAATGAGGGAAATAAGTATTTGACCCCTCTGCAAAACATGACTTAGTACTTGGTGGCAAAACCCTTGTTGGCAATCACAGAGGTCAGACGTTTCTTGTAGTTGGCCACCAGGTTTGCACACATCTCAGGAGGGATTTTGTTCCACTCCACTTTGCAGATCTTCTCCAAGTCATTAAGGTTTTGAGGCTGACGTTTGGCAACTCGAGCCTTCAGCTCCCTCCACAGATTTTCTATGGGATTAAGGTCTGGAGACTGGCTAGGCCACACCAGGACCTTAATGTGCTTCTTCTTGAGCCACTCCTTTGTTGCCTTGGCTGTGTGTTTTGGGTCATTGTCATGCTGGAATACTCATCCACGACCCATTTTCAATGCCTGACTGAGAGAAGGAGGTTCTCACCCAAGATTTGACGGTACATGGCCCCGTCCATTGTCCCTTTGATGCGGTGAAGTTGTTCTGTCCCCTTAGCAGAAAAACACTCCCAAAGCATAATGTTTCCACCTCCATGTTTGACGGTGGGGATGGTGTTCTTGGGGTCATAGGCAGCATTCCTCCTCCTCCAAACACGGCGAGTTGAGTTGATGCCAAAGAGCTCGATTTTGGTCTCATCTGACCACAGCACTTTCACCCAGTTCTCCTCTGAATCATTCAGATGTTCATTGGCAAACTTCAGACGGCCCTGTATATGTGCTTTCTTGAGCAGGGGGACCTTGCGGGCGCTGCAGGATTTCAGTCCTTCACAGCGTAGTGTGTTACCAATTGTTTTCTTGGTGACAGCTGCCTTGAGATCATTGACAAGATCCTCCCGTGCAGTTCTGGGCTGATTCCTCACCGTTCTCATGATCATTGCAACTCCACGAGGTGAGATCTTGCAAGGAGCCCCAGGCCGAGGGAGATTGACAGTTCTTTTGTGTTTCTTCCATTTGCAAATAATCGCACCAACTGTTGTCACCTTCTCACCAAGCTGCTTGGCGATGGTCTTGTAGCCCATTCTAGCCTTGTGTAGGTCTACAATCTTGTCCCTAACATCCTTGGAGATCTCTTTGGTCTTGGCCATGGTGGAGAGTTTGGAATCTGATTGATTGATTGCTTCTGTGGACAGGTGTCTTTTATACAGGTAACAAGCTGAGATTAGGAGCACTCCCTTTAAGAGGGTGCTCCTAATCTCAGCTCGTTACCTGTATAAAAGACACCTGGGAGCCAGAAATCTTTCTGATTGAGAGGGGGTCAAATACTTATTTCCCTCATCAATTTATAACATTTTTGAAATGCATTTTTTTGTTGTTATTCTGTCTCTCACTGTTCAAATAAACCTACCATTAAAATTATAGACTGATCATTTCTTTGTCAGTGGGCAAACATACAAAATCAGCAGGGGAACAAATACTTTTTTTCCCTCACTGTATATATGGTACTGGACTGTGTTAACTATATATGGTATTGGACTGTGTTAACTATATATGGTACTGGACTGTGTTAACTATATATGGTACTGGACTGTGTTAACTATATATGGTATTGGACTGTGTTAACTATATATGGTACTGGACTGTGTTAACTATATATGGTATTGGACTGTGTTAACTATATATGGTATAGTACTGTTTACTATATATGGTAATGGACTGTGTTAACTATATATGGTATAGTACTGTTTACTATATATGGTACTGGACTGTGTTAACTATATATGGTATAGTACTGTTTACTATATATGGTAATGGACTGTGTTTACTATACAGTGGGGAGAACAAGTATTTGATACACTGCCGATTTTGCAGGTTTTCCTACTTACAAAGCATGTAGAGGTCTGTAATTTTTATCATAGGTACACTTCAACTGTGAAATCCAGAAAATCACATTGTATGATTTTTAAGTAATTAATTTGCATTTTATTGCATGACATAAGTATTTGATACATCAGAAAAGCAGAACTTAATATTTGGTACAGAAACCTTTGTTTGCAATTACAGAGATCATACGTTTCCTGTAGGTCTTGACCAGATTTGCACACACGGCAGCAGGGATTTTGGCCCACTCCTCCATACAGACCTTCTCCAGATCCTTCAGGTTTCGGGGCTGTCGCTGGGCAATACGGACTTTCAGCTCCCTCCAAATATTTTATATTGGGTTCAGGTCTGGAGACTGGCTAGGCCACTCCAGGACCTTGAGATGCTTCTTACGGAGCCACTCCTTAGTTGCCCTGGCTGTGTGTTTCGGGTCGTTGTCATGCTGGAAGACCCAGCCACGACCCATCTTCAATGCTCTTACTGAGGGAAGGAGGTTGTTGGACAAGATCTCGCGATACATGGCCCCATCCATCCTCCCCTCAATACGGTGCAGTCGTCCTGTCCCCTTAGCAGAAAAGCATCCCCAAAGAATGATGTTTCCACCTCCATGCTTCACGGTTGGGATGGTGTTCTTGGGGTTGTACTCATCCTTCTTCTTCCTCCAAACACGGCGAGTGGAGTTTAGACCAAAAAGCTCAATTTTTGTCTCATCAGACCACATGACCTTCTCCCATTCATCCTCTGGATCATCCAGATGGTCATTGGCAAACTTTAGACGGGCCTGGACATGCGCTGGCTTGAGCAGGGGGACCTTGCCTGCGCTGCAGGATTTTAATCCATGACGGCGTAGTGTGTTACTAATGGTTTTCATTGAGACTGTGGTCCCAGCTCTCTTCAGGTCATTGACCAGGTCCTGTCGTGTAGTTCTGGGCTGATCCCTCACCTTCCTCATGATCATTGATGCCCCACGAGGTGAGATCTTGCATGGAGCCCCAGACCGAGGGTGATTGACCGTCATCTTGAACTTCTTCCATTTTCTAATAATTGCACCAACAGTTGTTGCCTTCTCACCAAGCTGCTTGCCTATTGTCCTGTAGCACATCCCAGCCTTGTTCAGGTCTACAATTTAATCCCTGATGTCCTTACACAGCTCTCTGGTCTTGGCCATTGTGGAGAGGTTGGAGTCTGTTTGAGTGTGTGGACAGCTGTTTTTTTATACAGGTAACGAGTTCAAACAGGTGCAGTTAATACAGGTAATGAGTGGAGAACAGGAGGGCTTCTTAAAGAAAAACTAACAGGTCTGTGAGAGCTGGAATTCTTACTGGTTGGTAGGTGATCAAATACTTATGTCATGCAATAAAATGCGAATTAATTACTTAAAAATCATACAATGTGATTTTCTGGATTTTTGTTTTAGATTCCGTCTCTCACAGTTGAAGTGTACCTATGATCAAAATTACAGACCTCTACATGCTTTGTAAGTAGGAAAACCTGCAAAATTGGCAGTGTATCAAATACTTGTTCTCCCCACTGTATGGTACTGTACTGTGTTAACCATATAAGGTACTGTACTGTGTTAACTATATATGGTACTGTACTGTGTTAACTAGATAAGGTACTGGACTGTGTTAACCATATAAGGTACTGGACTGTGTTAACTAGATAAGGTACTGGACTGTGTTAACCATATAAGGTACTGGACTGTGTTAACCATATAAGGTACTGGACTGTGTTAACCATATAAGGTACTGGACTGTGTTAACCATATAAGGTACTGGACTGTGTTAACTAGATAAGGTACTGGACTGTGTTAACTAGATAAGGTACTGGACTGTTAACCATATAAGGTACTGGACTGTGTTAACTATATATGGTACTGGACTGTGTTAACTAGATAAGGTACTGGACTGTGTGTTTCAGGTGAGAGACAATGCCACGCTGGTGCTGTCCAGAGTGCTTCACACCCATCGCCAGTTCCACCAGAACCAGGACAGCCATGAAGAAAGTGAGTTATCCCGAAGCACAGATCTAGGATCGGCCTACCTGTCCCCCAATCCTATCCTTAATTTATCAGGGTGGGGAATGCACTACTGACCTGAGATCAGCATCTAGGAAAAACGTCTCAACTTTTGGTCATGTTCATTATGGCCAAACATTTTGCAAGGGGAAACGAAAAAGAATTTAGGGAGTCCCACCCTGTTTGAGTCTGTTATCTTCTATCTGATGCCTACTGAACATGTCCCTGGTGTCTCACCCTGTGTTGTGTGGTCTGGCGTCCCCTGTAGAAAACGCCCTGTTGGAAGATGACAAGGTGTTCCACCTGGTGCGGCCAGCAGACGAGCTGGATGAGGTCAAATCTAAGAGAGGAAGTTTGAAGGCTAAGGCTACGACTAAAGCCATCGCTGAGATCTACCTGACACGACTGCTCTCTGTCAAGGTTAGTCAGTCTGATAACTACACTACATACAGCTGTTATAGCACTCTGTATAGAAGTTATAGCGCTATGTCTAGCAATTATAGCACTAGTAGGAACAGTTACAGCACTACATATAGCAGTTATAGCACTACATATAGCAGTTATAGCACTACTAAGAACAGTTACAGCACTACATATAGAAGTTATAGCACTACTAAGAACAGTTACAGCACTACATATAGCAGTTATAGCACTACTAAGAACAGTTACAGCACTACATATAGCAGTTATAGCACTACTAAGAACAGTTACAGCACTACATATAGAAATTATAGCACTACTAAGAACAGTTATGGTACTAGTAGGAACAGTTATAGCACCACATATAGCAGTTATAGCACTACTAAGAACAGTTACAGCACTACATATAGCAGTTATAGCACTCCGTATAGCAGTTATAGCGCTACTAAGAACAGTTATAGCACTACATATAGCAGTTATAGCACTACTAAGAACAGTTATAGCACTACATATAGCAGTTATAGCGCTACGTATAGCAGTTATAGCACTACGTATAGCAGTGATAGCACTACATATAGCAGTTATAGCACTACCAATAGCAGTTATAGCACTACGTATTGCAGTTATAGCACTACGTATAGCAGTTATAGCACGACGTATTGCAGTTATAGCACTACGTATAGCAGTTATAGCACTACATATAGCAGTTATAGCACTACCAATAGCAGTTATAGCACTACGTATTGCAGTTATAGCACTACGTATTGCAGTTATAGCATTATGTTTAGCAGTTATAGTACTAGTTATAATAGGCTTGTAACACCTTTAGCACAAGTGCAGAATTACTCATTCATTACTCATTTGACCCGGAAAATATAAAATGTAGAATATGTAGCGCTGATTGTGTGGGTGGAGAGGAGATGGACTCATTGTGTGGGTGGACAGGAGATGCACTCATTGTGTGGGTGGACAGGAGATGCACTCATTGTGTGGGTGGACAGGAGATACACTGGAAGTTGTGTGGGTGTAAGTGTGTGTTGTGGTACTTAATGTGAGCTGATGTTTTATGCGTCTGTCAGATACTATCTACTGACTACCTAATATGATATGTGGTTGTCCCACCTAGCTATCTTAAGATGAATGCAATAACTGGAAGTCTCTCTGGATATGTCCTAGTGTGAGTGTCCTAATATGTGTGTGTGTCCTGTGTGTGTTGCAGGGTACTCTGCAGCAGTTTGTGGATGATTTCTTCCGCAGTGTGTTGTGTTCTGGAGCGGTGGTTCCTCCTGCTGTTAAATACTTCTTTGACTTCCTGGATGAGCAGGCTCTGAAACACGACAACGTTGAGGAGGAGACTGTCCATATCTGGAAGACCAACAGGTACACACACATAGACACAAACACACACACACACACAGATATGCACACTGTATACACACACATATAAACACAATAGTTCAGTACCTCCAACCTTCTTCTACACTTGACTGTTCTTACCATGTTGAAGTCCTAGGGTCTGACTGCTTTTTACCATGTTGTAGTCCTAGGGTCTGACTCCTTTTTACCATGTTGAAGTCCTAGGGTCTGACTCCTTTTTACCATGTTGTAGTCCTAGGGTCTGACTGCTTCTTACCATGTTGTAGTCCTAGGGTCTGACTGCTTCTTACCATGTTGTAGTCCTAGGGTCTGACTGCTTCTTACCATGTTGTAGTCCTAGGGTCTGACTGCTTCTTACCATGTTGTAGTCCTAGGGTCTGACTGCTTTTTACCATGTTGTAGTCCTAGGGTCTGACTGCTTCTTACCATGTTGTAGTCCTAGGGTCTGACTGCTTCTTACCATGTTGTAGTCCTAGGGTCTGACTGCTTCTTACCATGTTATAGTCCTAGGGTCTGACTGCTTCTTACCATGTTGTAGTCCTAGGGTCTGACTGCTTCTTACCATGTTGTAGTCCTAGCGTCTGACTCCTTTTTACCATGTTGTAGTCCTAGCGTCTGACTGCTTCTTACCATGTTGTAGTCCTAGGGTCTGACTGCTTTTTACCATGTTGTAGTCCTAGCGTCTGACTCCTCTTTACCATGTTGTAGTCCTAGCGTCTGACTGCTTCTTACCATGTTGTAGTCCTAGGGTCTGACTGCTTCTTACCATGTTGAAGTCCTAGGGTCTGACTGCTTCTTACCATGTTGTAGTCCTAGGGTCTGACTGCTTCTTACCATGTTGTAGTCCTAGGGTCTGACTGCTTCTTACCATGTTGTAGTCCTAGCGTCTGACTCCTCTTTACCATGTTGTAGTCCTAGGGTCTGACTGCTTCTTACCATGTTATAGTCCTAGGGTCTGACTGCTTCTTACCATGTTGTAGTCCTAGCGTCTGACTCCTCTTTACCATGTTGTAGTCCTAGGGTCTGACTGCTTCTTACCATGTTGTATATCTAGCGTCTGACTCCTCTTTACCATGTTGTAGTCCTAGGGTCTGACTGCTTCTTACCATGTTGTAGTCCTAGGGTCTGACTGCTTCTTACCATGTTGTAGTCCTAGGGTCTGACTCCTTTTTACCATGTTGTAGTCCTAGGGTCTGACTGTCCTACCTTCCCTGGAAGTTATCAGAGTGAATTATTTAACTCCTGTTGATGGGAACTATTAAATATAGATACTGCTTGTGATGTATATTTGATTGACAGGTTGGAATGAGTGTCAGAGTAAGAGCTGTAGTCAGGATGAGGAGCTGAAAGACTGAATTCATTAGACTCTAGAGACATCTCTCTCACTATCTATCTTCTCCTCTTTCACTCACTCCCTCTCTTTCTTCCCCTGTTTCTCTTCTCTCCATTCTCAGTCCCTTCCTCTTTATCTAACTCTCTCTCTCTCTCTCTCTCTCTCTCTCTCTCTCTCTCTCTCTCTCTCTCTCTCTCTCTCTCTCTCTCTCTCTCTCTCTCTCTGTCTCTCTCGCTATCCCTCCCTCTCTCTTTCTCTCCCTCCCTCTGTCTCTCTCTCCCTCCCTCCCTCTCTCTCTCCCTCCCTCCCTCCCTCTCTGTTTCTCTCCCTCCCTCTCTCTTTCTCTCCCTCCCTCTCTTTCTCTCCCTCCCTCTCTCCCTCCCTCCCTCCCTCTATCTATCTCTCCCTCTCTCCCTCCCTCCCTCCCTCTATCTCGCTCTCCCTCTCTCTCTCCCTCCCTCTCTCTCCCTCCCTCCCTCTATCTCGCTCTCCCTCTCTCTATCTCTCCCTCTCTCCCTCCCTCCCTCCCTCTATCTCGCTCTCCCTCTCTCTATCTCTCCCTCTCTCCCTCCCTCCCTCCCTCATCTCACTCTCCCTCTCTCTCTCCCTCCCTCCCTCCCTCTATCTATCTCTCCCTCTCTCCCTCCCTCCCTCCCTCTATCTATCTCTCCCTCTCTCTATCTCTCCCTCTCTCCCTCCCTCCCTCCCTCTATCTCGCTCTCCCTCCCTCCCTCCCTCTATCTCGCTCTCCCTCTCTCTATCTCTCCCTCTCTCCCTCCCTCCCTCCTATCTCGCTCTCCCTCTCTCTATCTCTCCCTCTCTCCCCTCCCTCCCTCCCTCTATCTCGCTCTCCCTCTCTCTATCTCTCCCTCTCTCCCTCCCTCCCTCCCTCTATCTATCTCTCCCTCTCTCTATCTCTCCCTCTCTCCCTCCTTCCCTCTCTCATCTCTCTCTCCCTCCCTCCCTCCCTCTATCTCGCTCTCCTCTCTCTATCTCTCCCTCCCTCCCTCCCTCACTCCCTCTATCTCGCTCTCCTCTCTCTATCTCTCCCTCTCTCCCTCCCTCCCTCCCTCCCTCTATCTCGCTCTACCTCTCTCTTTCTCTCCCTCCCTCTCTCTTTCTCTCACTCCCTCTATCTCGCTCTCCCTCTCTCTATCTCTCCCTCCCTCCCTCCCTCCTCTATCTCGCTCTCCCTCTCTCTATCTCTCCCTCTCTCCTCCCTCCCTCTATCTCGCTCTCCCTCTCTATCTCTCCCTCTCTCCCTCCCTCCCTCCCTCTATCTCGCTCTCCCTCTCTCTATCTCTCCCTCTCTCCCTCCCTCCCTCCCTCTATCTCGCTCTCCCTCTCTCTATCTCTCCCTCTCTCTATCTCTCCCTCTCTCCCTCCCTCCCTCTATCTCGCCTCTCCTCTCTCTATCTCTCCCTCTCTCCCTCCCTCCCTCCCTCTATCTCGCTCTCCCTCTCTCTATCTCTCCCTCTCTCCCTCCCTCCCTCCCTCTATCTCGCTCTACCTCTCTCTTTCTCTCCCTCCCTCTCTCTTTCTCTCCCACTCCCTCTATCTCGCTCTCCCTCTCTCTATCTCTCCCTCCCTCCCTCCCTCCCTCTATCTCGCTCTCCCTCTCTCTATCTCTCCCTCTCTCCTCCCTCCCTCCCTCTATCTCACTCTCCCTCTCTCCCTCTCTCCCTCCCTCCCTCCCTCTATCTCACTCTCTCCCTCTCTCCCTCCCTCCCTCCCTCCCTCTATCTCGCTCTCCCTCTCTCTATCTCTCCCTCTCTCTATCTCTCCCTCTCTCCCTCCCTCCCTCTATCTCGCTCTCCCTCTCTCTATCTCTCCCTCTCTCCCTCCCTCCCTCCCTCTATCTCGCTCTCCCTCTCTCTATCTCTCCCTCTCTCCCTCCCTCCCTCCCTCTATCTCTCTCTCCCTCTCTCCCTCCCTCCCTCCCTCCCTCTATCTCGCTCTCCCTCTCTCTATCTCTCCCTCCCTCCCTCTCTCCCTCCCTCCCTCTATCTCGCTCTCCCTCTCTCTATCTCTCCCTCTCTCCCTCCCTCCCTCCCTCTATCTCGCTCTCCCTCTCTCTATCTCTCCCTCTCTCCCTCCCTCCCTCCCTCCCTCTATCTATCTCTCCCTCTCTCCCTCCCTCCTCCCTCTATCTATCTCTCCCTCTCTCCCTCCCTCCCCCCTCTATCTCACTCTCCCTCTCTCCCTCCCTCCCTCCCTCCCTCTATCTTTCTCTCCCTCTCTCCCTCCCTCTATCTCGCTCTCCCTCTCTCTATCTCTCCCTCCCTCCCTCCCTCCCTCTATCTCGCTCTACCTCTCTCTTTCTCTCCCTCCCTCTCTTTCTCTCCCTCCCTCTCTCTTTCTCTCACTCCCTCTATCTCGCTCTCCCTCTCTCTATCTCTCCCCTCCTCCCTCCCTCTATCTCGCTCTCCCTCTCTCTATCTCTCCCTCTCTCCCTCCCTCCCTCCTCTATCTCGCTCTCCCTCTCTCTATCTCTCCCTCTCTCCCTCCCTCCCTCCCTCTATCTCACTCTCCCTCTCTCTATCTCTCCCTCCCTCTATCTCGCTCTCCCTCTCTCATCTCTCCCTCTCTCCCTCCCTCTATCTCGCTCTCCCTCTATCTCACTCTCCCTCTCTCCCTCCCTCCCTCCCTCCCTCTATCTATCTCTCCCTCTCTCCCTCCCTCCCTCCCTCTATCTCACTCTCCCTCTCTCCCTCCCTCCCTCCCTCCCTCTATCTATCTCTCCCTCACTCCCTCCCTCACTCCCTCTATCTCGCTCTCCCTCTCTCTATCTCTCCCTCTCTCCCTCCCTCCCTCCCTCTATCTCACTCTCCCTCTCTCCCTCCCTCCCTCCCTCCCTCTATCTATCTCTCCCTCTCTCCCTCCCTCCCTCCCTCTATCTCGCCCCTCCTATCTCTCTCCTCTCTCCCTCCCTCCCTCCCTCTATCTCACTCTCCCTCTCTCCCTCCCTCCCTCCCTCCCTCTATCTATCTCTCCCTCTCTCCCTCCCTCCCTCCCTCTATCTATCTCTCCCTCTCTCCCTCCCTCCCTCCCTCTATCTCACTCTCCCTCTCTCCCTCCCCCCTCCCTCCCTCTATCTTTCTCTCCCTCTCTCCCTCCCTCCCTCCCTCCCTCTATCTCGCTCTCCTCTCTCATCTCTCCCTCCCTCCCTCCCTCCCTCTATCTCGCCTCCCTCTCTCTATCTCTCCCTCCCTCCCTCCCTCCCTCCTCTATCTCGCTCTCCCTCTCTCTATCTCTCCCTCCCTCCCTCCCTCCCTCCCTCTATCTCGCTCTCCCTCTCTCTATCTCTCCCTCCCTCCCTCCCTCCCTCCCTCTATCTCGCTCTCCCTCTCTCTATCTCTCCCTCCCTCTCTCTATCTCTCCCTCTATCTCTCCCTCTCTCCCTCCCTCCCTCCCTCCCTCTATCTCGCTCTACCTCTCTCTATCTCTCCCACCCCTCTCCTACATATCAGCAAGAGGAGATATCAGCAAGCCAATTAAATGAGGGCTTCCAGTGAATGTGTTATGTGATGCAGCTAACAAAGCTTGATAATTATACCCCGCTATCCTTGGATAATGTTCCCCAGGCCTTATATCCAGTAAAGAATAGGTTTTTAGGGGTTAGAGCTGTTGTGAAGCTGAGCTGGCTAGAGGGGAGAGAGGGAGAGAAAGGAAAGAGAGAGTGAGCGAGCATCCAGCGAACAAATATAAATTCTTAAAGAGGCTCTAGCTCGGTGTATGCCGAGGTGACCTGGAGGAGAAGACACGCGCACACACACACACACACACACACACACACACACGCACACGCACAGAGACAGACCGCAGACTCATTAGGAATTCACTCGACCAAGGCTGATTCAGAGGTAGACGGAGATCTGATGACCCCTGTAGGCTCCTCCAGTCAGCATTCTAATAACACAGAACTCAAGTCCTTCTCAAAGGAGTAGAATCTCACCACTTGAATAGGATTTCTATATGGGCTGAGGCTGGAGGACTCTGGCAGGTGGTGGGATTATTAGGCTTTATTCAGCCTTACTCACACTTGTTTAGTTGTGGTTTCCTGTGTTGAGTTAAGATGTCTGGGTTTGAGTGACTCAGCTGGTCTGTGAGGGAGAACGAAAAGGGATCTGTTATCTTGTTAAATTAGATGGGAAGGAGTTGGGCTTTAGTTTGGACAGCCTGCAACTGTTTCACCTTGCTCTTATGCTGGGTTAAGCTGTGCTGCTCTGTGTGTGTGTGTGTGTGTGTGTATATACTAATGTGTGTGTTCTCCTTCCCCAGCCTGCCCTTGCGTTTCTGGGTGAACATCCTGAAGAACCCTCACTTCATCTTTGACGTGCACGTGACGGAGGTGGTGGACGCGTCGCTGTCCGTCATCGCTCAGACCTTCATGGACGCCTGCACCAAGACGGAACACAAACTGAGCCGGGAATCTCCCAGCAACAAGCTGCTCTATGCAAAGGAGATCTCCACCTATAAGAAGATGGTGGACGAGTGAGTTCTCTCATATTCATCCCAGAACATATGATAATGAGGATTGGATTGACTGCCAATCTAATGAGCCGATACTGCAGTACTCTTGACCAATATAGAGAATAGGTTGCAGTCCGAACACACCAGATGTAGTATTATCTCTTCTAGTGCATCATAAACAACACAGGGGATAGGTTGGTAGGACCTGTCAGCCAATCAGACATCTCATCTCGCTCTCCTTCTGTCTCTCCTCAGTTACTACAAGGGAATCAAGCAGATGGTCCCAGTCAGTGACCAGGACATGAACACACACCTGGCTGAGGTGTCCAGGGTACGTACCTGTGTGTTCACGTGTGACCTCACATCTGTTTGTGGTTGTGTGTGGGCAGTCTTCTATTGCATCATCAGAATACACCAATAAGATTCATCCTTCCTTCTTTGTCCTCTCCAGGAACACACAGACAAGCTGAATACCCAGGCGGCCTTGCACCAGCTCTACCAGTATGCCAGCAAATACTATGACGGGGTAAAAACCTTACTACTCACTTCCTTGTTTGGTGGTTTGAAGGCCCTATCCACTTGGTTAAGAACCTTAGGACTCACTTCCTTGTTTGGTGGTTTGAAGGCCCTATCCACTTGGTTAAGAACCTTAGGACTCACTTCCTTGTTTGGTGGTTTGAAGGCCCTATCCACTTGGTTAAGAACCTTAGGACTCACTTCCTTGTTTGGTGGTTTGAAGGCCCTATCCACTTGGTTAAGAACCTTAGGACTCACTTCCTTGTTTGGTGGTTTGAAGGCCCTATCCACTTGGTTAAGAACCTTAGGACTCACTTCCTTGTTTGGTGGTTTGAAGGCCCAATCCACTTGGTTAAGAACCTTAGGACTCACTTCCTTGTTTGGTGGTTTGAAGGCCCTATCCACTTGGTTAAGAACCTTAGGACTCACTTCCTTGTTTGGTGGTTTGAAGGCCCTATCCACTTGGTTAAGAACCTTAGGACTCACTTCCTTGTTTGGTGGTTTGAAGGCCCTATCCACTTGGTTAAGAACCTTAGGACTCACTTCCTTGTTTGGTGGTTTGAAGGCCCTATCCACTTGGTTAAGAACCTTAGGACTCACTTCCTTGTTTGGTGGTTTGAAGGCCCAATCCACTTGGTTAAGAACCTTAGGACTCACTTCCTTGTTTGGTGGTTTGAAGGCCCTATCCACTTGGTTAAGAACCTTAGGACTCACTTCCTTGTTTGGTGGTTTGAAGGCCCTATCCACGTGGTTAACTACCTCTGCATTGTCCCTACATCCTGTAGGAAATTAGACAAATGAATGGCACTTGCTGTCGCAGAAAATCTGTTTACTACTCTGTCTCTTCTGTGTCCTCTCTCGTTTCCCCTCCCTCCCTCCCTCCCCCCCGATCATCCAGTCTTTAGATGAAGACCCAGCCGCCCAGAGTAAACAGCTGACCCTGCGGCTGCAGCAGATAGCCGCCGCCCTCGAGAACAAGGTCACTGACCTTTAACCTCTGACCCCCAGAGAGGTGGGGACAGATATAGGGGGAGGAGCTATGGGACCACTGTAGACCAAGATGAGGGGGACCGGAGACTGAGGCAGAACTCGTTAACTTCAGACTATTACAGTACCAACCACGAAGAGTTACACATGTCAATCTTCCGCCTAGAGACAGGATGTGGGAAACTATGGCGTTTGGGGAAAATACTTGTGAAGGAGCAGAACTACAGGGCCAAACTTGGACAGGATGATCCCTAATCACTCCATCTCCTCTCTCTCTCTCTGACTCTATGGATCCTATAGACTCTGAATGAGCAAGGGCCTACAGTATAGTCCCTGAGTGAGCTAGCAGACTGTAAACCCCGACAGAGGATATACGGTACACCGCCATTGACCAACCATAGCAACTATACCTGTCAGCCTCATGACATAAAACCTGGTGTTGATGACTTACAGCTTGTACAGATAATCAGATGTTTAATGTGCTCCAGAGTTAAGAGTAGTATTGTATGTACATATATTTTTATGGCGCAGGCTTTATGCAAAAGACGCTTTACATACCCAGATGAAATTATTTTTTAAACGGATGGATGGGCACAACTAAGTTTGTTAATTTGTGTTTTTAAAACGTTTCTAGAAGCGAAGAAACAGGGTGTTCCATGATGTCATGTATCCTGTGTTTAATCGATTGGTTGCTTACTGTGTAATCTGCGTTGCCATTGGCTAGTTATGACTGGTTAATGATGTTGTTATTCTAAAAATGGCCGAACTTTGTTTTTGCCGTGATTTTTATTTGTCATTGATATATTTTTTCATTCAGTTCTCCTGTGTAGTGCAGTATGTAGGGGAATAGGGTGCAACAGCCTGAACCACTTCATATGAATGACTGTGTCACTATTCAGGGTCAGCTCTCCCCTAAACAGTAGTAAAACACACCAACAAGACCAGTACTAAAAGATGAAGCACATTCATACTGTACCATTGATATCAACGTCTCACTGAAACTAACTGACGGACCAAGTTAGAGCTCTCTCACACACTAGCCTTTGGTTTGACTAAGTGCCAATCGACAGTAGAGCTGAAGTGAACATCTTCTCATTTTTATTCAAGCAACACATCATTTGCCTTAATTTTTCCATCTTGGGTCCAGAAACGGTGCATATGTGGATAGATGAATCAGTGCTTGTTAATCTGAAATGTAACCACTTTAGCTCGATGCTAATAATACAAAATGTTTGCTGTTATGTGCTATGCCATAATTGTTTTTTTGTATAATTTTTTTAACTGTTTATTTCAAAATGGCTCTTATTGTTTGTGTGTGGAAACAAGAGACTAGATATTGAAGAGAGAAATGCTAAAATGATCATTACATATGTATATAATTGAATGGTACTTTTATAAATCATTGAACTGTGAACCACCATGACTCGTGGAGGTTGTCAACTCGGTACAGGTACTGCCTTTTTCTATTGAGCAATTCTTCTGAAACCATTTGAATGGATTTCAAACGTCATCCTTAAATAATTTGCCAAATAGTTTTCCCCATTTGCTTTATTTGCTATGCAAACTGCCGAATCATTTTCAATCACTCCTCAAATATATTTGAATACTAAACCCATGTGTTGTCATCCTGAAGCTATACGGGGGTAGATGAATAGAATTAGTCTATGGCGCATGATGTGATGCTGCATATTCCCTCAATCTCCCATACAGTGTGCATATCCTCACGCATTGACCTGGTGATCTATTTAAGGGTGCGTGCCAAATGGGGCCCCAAAAAAGTGCACTATCAAGGCAATAGTGCCATTTGGGACGCAACCTAAGTGTGTCGGAGTTCATCTGAGCATTGTTAGGTTGTTCCTTACTGCGTTCACCACATAGAGTTTCACAAGTGTCCCCATTTGACCCTATCATAAATATTAATTCATCTTTTAAATTGAAATTCGAGCTCTTTCCTCAAGTACAGGATTCGTCTCAGTTCATCTGAGGATGCTGGTTTCTCCATGCTTGCCACCTATATGGGCGAATGAGGACCAATCCTAATATGGGATATGACTAAGCACCTAATGCAGACACCTAACTCTGTCATTAATATTAATACGACTTGAGAGGAAAATGAGACTCTTTCCTCAAGTTGTGATTCGTCTCAACCCCTCTGTTACCATAGCAGGTGGCTAAGGCCTGATTGAGGATGTGTCCCAAATGGCACCCAATTCCCTATAGGGCCCTGGTAAAAAGTAGTGCACTATATAGTGAATAGGGTGCCATTTGGGACTGAACCTCAGTGATCCTGCCCAGAGGGGTAGATGGCATCAGCAGACTGTCTAGTGTTGGTGTGGCGTGGCTGCCTGTCACATACCCAGTCTCTGCCCACTCTAGACGACCCACACCAGCCAGACAGACGGACACAGCAGGGGAACTCCTTTGATCTCTAATTATAACCAGACTGCACAAATCATCACTGACTTGACTAATTTATGCATTTTTCATTTTCTCTTTGTCACTTTCTCTCTCTTGTTCTCTGGTTCTTTCTCACTACTCTCTCTCTGTCTCTGTCTCTCTGTGGCTCTGTGTCTCTCTGTCTTTCTCTGCTTATTTTTGCCTTTTCTATTTATCCAGGAAGTGCCTTAATGATTAGAGAAGTGATAATAATAATAAAGGTAGTGATGATGGGAGGAGAAAAGAGGGAAAGCCTAATTCTCTTTATTATCAGAGAATTAGGCTTTCCCCCAAATGGTACCCTATTCCCTATGTTCCCTACATTGGTCAATGGTAGGGCACAATGTAGGGAACAGGGTGTGGGCCCTGGTCAAGGGTAGGGCACAATGTAGGGAACAGGGTGCCATTTGGAACACAGCCTAATTGTAAAAACCATGATACTGTCAGCACTGTAATGGGTAAGTGATCTGTTTGCCAGTGAGTGTTGACTGACTGAATACAGCGGACCAGTGTTTTTTCCCCCTACATCCTATCGATGTGTTTTGGACTACAGATGAAAGCTTTGTTGGGCTGCAGACAGGGCTGTAGCAACGACTGATTAATCAATTCCAGTGAGGAAAAACGCAATACTCTCCACTTCTTCGATGGTTCAGAAAGGAAAGGTTGGTGGAGGGCTTTATGACGCCACCCACACCCAACTGAGTGTTTTGTAGTCAGAGAATGTTTATCAAGACTCATTTTATTCAAGAGATCAGCTAGTGTGTGTGTGTGTGTGTGTGTGTGTGCCTGTCCTTCCATGTGTAGTTCCGAGCAATGTTTGTCGCCATGCAGCTGAGCAGTTGTGTGTGAACTCTTCTGACTGAGACAGATCTGTGTGATTCCCCCTCTGTCTGTTAAGCCTGTTGGTGTTCCTGACTGTGGCCTGGACTGGGTTGGCATGAAGGGTGGCGAGAAGATGTCCGCCTGCACACGTTAGTGAATCTGCTGCCTGGCTGTGTGGAGAAGAAGTCAATCTGCTGCCTGCCTGGCTGGCTGGCTGGCTGGCTGGCTGGCTGGCTGGCTGGCTGTGTGGAGAAGTCGTCAATCTGCTGCCTGCCTGGCTGGCTGGCTGGCTGTGTGGAGGAGAAGTTAATCTGCTGCCTGGCTGGCTGGCTGTGTGGAGGAGAAGTTAATCTGCTGCCTGGCTGGCTGGCTGGCTGGCTGGCTGGCTGGCTGTGTGGAGAAGTCGTCAATCTGCTGCCTGCCTGGCTGGCTGGCTGGCTGTGTGGAGGAGAAGTTAATCTGCTGCCTGCCTGGCTGGCTGTGTGGAGGAGAAGTTAATCTGCTGCCTGGCTGGCTGGCTGGCTGGCTGGCTGGCTGGCTGTGTGGAGAAGTCGTCAATCTGCTGCCTGCCTGGCTGGCTGGCTGGCTGTGTGGAGGAGAAGTTAATCTGCTGCCTGCCTGGCTGGCTGTGTGGAGGAGAAGTTAATCTGCTGCCTGCCTGGCTGGCTGGCTGTGTGGAGGAGAAGTTAATCTGCTGCCTGCCTAGCAGAGGAGAAGTGGGAAACACATCTGGAGACTGTCAGCCACATACTCCCCCTTCTCAGCCCCGTCCAGGTCTGGTCTGGGGCTCCTCTCCTCTGCAATCTCAGCCATGACTAACTGAACTCTGGCCAACACTGGTCCAACAGCCAGGCCAGGCGTTCCATCCCTCTAAATCTTTTAAACCCCCAACACCACATACAGAACCCTTTGTTTTGTATGCCAGTCTGTTCAGAAGACATTGTAGTGAATGTATGCCAGTCTGTTCTGCAGATGTCCGTCTGTGTATATTTGAGTGTAAACAGTGATATTCTATTGAGAGAACCTCCAAGCAGTTCGCACAAGAGCTCTGTAAAGACATTCTCATTAGCCCAAAGCACTAACGGCTCTGCTAAAATAAAATAAAAAATGATGAAAGCGT
The DNA here is from genome assembly GCF_020615455.1 of Coregonus clupeaformis. Classification (NCBI taxonomy): domain Eukaryota; kingdom Metazoa; phylum Chordata; class Actinopteri; order Salmoniformes; family Salmonidae; genus Coregonus; species Coregonus clupeaformis. The sequence continues at coordinate 15,293 of NW_025534579.1, read as the reverse complement.
TTGGGTTCTTGTCTCGCTCCTTAACAAGCCTCTCGTAGCAGAGGAGGGCGTATCAAAGTGCATGCCAAATCACTCACACACACACTGCATCAATGCTACTGTACAGTATATATGAGTGCACTATAGCAGGGTTTCCCAAACTCGGTCCTGCCAGAGAGAGGGGTGGACACTGATCTGATGGGAGATAGCCAGAGAGGGGTGGACACTGATGGGAGATAGCAAGGGAAGAGGATGACTATTGGAGGATGTCATGCGACCTCAACATCTCGTCACAACAGCTCTCCATCTTTCATAATCGCACCCTATTCCCTATGTAGTGCACTACTTTTGTGCACTATATAGGGAATAGGGTGCCTTTTGGAACGGAACCACTGTCATTCTCCTGCTAACTGATTTATTTCACTGCCAAACCACACTAGTATACCACTTAGAATGAAGCAATGTATTGGCCATGCATTCTACGTGCAATGCTAGTGTGGATATTGGAACATAGTACTTGTCTCCTAAATGGGAGCCGTATGGGAGTCCTACTATGTGACCCTGAGCCTGAGTAATCACAGTTGGTAGGGTATATCTGAATTTCAAATGCCAACGACTTCCCCTCGTCAGCCCACTGATTACGCAAGAGAGGGAGGGCAGCATCTCTGAAGTAGTTAAGTAATCAGACCAACCCACATGAGAAATGTATTTTCAGTGTCTTCAGATGTGGCTTGGCTTCATTAAGTGTGTGTGGGACACCTGGAGACAGGTGGACAGGACAAGCCATAAGACTGCTAAGTAGCTAATCGAACGGCTACCCACTGCTGCTACTGTCTTATCAATCCTGTTGCCTAGTCGCTTTACTCCCTACTATATGTACATACTGTAGCCACCTCAATTACCTGGTACCCCTGCACATGGACTCGGTACTGGTACTTCCTGTATATAGCCATGTTATTACCTGGTACCCCTGCACATGGACTTGGTACTGGTACTTCCTGTATATAGCCATGTTATTACCTGGTACCCCTGCACATGGACTCGGTACTGGTACTTCCTGTATATAGCCATGTCATTATTACTCGTTGTTGTTATTCCTCATGTCGCTATTTCTATTATAACGTTGTTCTATTAAACTGCATTGTTGAAAAAGGACCCGTAAATAAGTATCTCACTGTTAGGGCACCTGTTGTTTTATGAAACGTGACAAATAAAATTTGATTTGATTTTCGATGAGGTGTTTACGTCATGTGGTCAAGAGGACATTGAGGTGGTTGTATGTGGGTCTCCCTCTCTCTCAGTAGGGCTGGTGTGGGTGTAACTGTAGTTGCTTGACAAAGCTGCCCTCAGATGGTCAAAAGTAGAATAACAACTCCACCAACAATCACTGCTTCCATGGACAGACAGACTCCACGTCCATTTTCCATTATCAAGTTGAAGTGTTTTCTTCCCAGGTGTAATGCAAGGCATTATCTCTGGGATATGAGGTAACAACGGGGCCTGGCCTATTTAAATGTGTTTAAAATAGTACAAGGTGTTTGTTAGGTGTTAAGCCTGTGTTAAAAGATCATTCAAATGATTAAAAGACAAAAAAAGTGATTGTCATTGTGTTGAATTGTCTTTGGGAAATAAAGATAGACATGGTTTTGAAAAGGTAGTGGTAATATTTCATTAAGTACAGAAATGTGTAGGTGGTTTAACTTACCCTGTCCTCTGGCTCAACTTACCCAATACAAGCTATGTTTCAAAACTAATGTTTACATGGATTCTGATTATTTCCAGGGATACGCAACATTGCGCTTTAAGATTGGTAGGTAAGACAACCACATATCAAAGTCGTATTAAGTGTGACTGCGGGGCGGCGTAGGGTTTATTTAAGATATTCTTTGAGGAGGTAGGGTTTCGGAAGATGGGCAGGGACTCCGCTGACGTTAGGGGAACCTTGTTCCACCATTTGGGTGCCAGGACAGAGAAGAGCTTGGACTGGACTGTGCGGGAGCTGACCCCTGTAGGGGTGGGAGGGCAAAGAAACCAGAGATGGCAGAACGGAGTGCTCGGATTGGGGTGTAGGGTTTGAGCATAGCCTGAAGGTAGGGAGGGGCAGTTTCCCAGGGTCTTAAAGTGGATGCGAGCTTCGACTGGAAGCAGTCCCAACCAGGGGCGTCAAGCACCCCAAAAATCTGAATGGGCACAAAGTACGTGAGGATAGCTGGGGGGTGGTCCATAGGAGGGATAGGCCCCCCGTTGTAAATTAGAGAATTTAGCATTTTTCAAACACCTGAAATTCCTGCAATCTAGAGCCATAACCATTATGCTTAATTCTATGTAGAAATAATACATATCTAAGCATTCCTCTTGAGCAGTCTGTATCCTCCTGACTGGTGGTTATTCTTTTAAAGAAACTAAATATGCTTCTTTGCGTCTGCTAAAATCTGGGTAAAAGGTTGAAAGGAATGTGAGTCTTATTCAGTACATTTAGTTGTTGCTTGCTTTTCTAAAGTCTACCAACCTTGCCAGCAGGCATGCCAGCTAAGATGGTTAGACAAGCTAGCTAGTCTAACCTAATTGATAGCCTGAAATGGCTTCTTGGTAGTTATGAGGTTGGGAGATTGGTTCCCTATCTGGGCTAGCTAAAGACAACGTCATAAAATTGCTAAGTGGCTAATATTATTACAGAGGGGGGACGGTGCCCCTGTGCACCGTATGGGCATGACGCTTTGGTCCCAACTCCAACTCAACCCCTAGCCTCTACCAGGGATCTTCAAATCTTCCCCTATGAGCTCCGGACTACTGCTGGTTTTCTATTCTACCTGATCATTACACCCACCTGGTTTCCCAGGTTTAAATCAGTCCCTGATTAGAGGGGAATAATGGAAAAAAAGCAGTGGAACTGGCTTCGAGGTCCAGATTTGAATTTGAGCTGATTGAAAATTGGGTGCATGTCTCTGTTGCTGTCCATGCTTGGAGTATTCTACACAATTTTACTGCAAAGAATGACTCATTCCTCCAAGTCGTCCAGGAATTAGCCTTATTTGGGAGGGAAACTATAGAGTTCCGGTCGGTTATGTTCTACTGCTAGTCTTGGTCTTTGTAGAAAATGTGGAAAACAACAGTGTTATTGTCTGAAAGTATGGAGTTCCGGTCCGTTAAATATATATGCCATTATAAGAACTGAGGCAAATAGCTCCAAATGGTGCCATCATGGTTGTTCCTGTGCCAGTGGGATGTCTTCATACTGGTCAGATTAAGTACTAAAGCCTAGATGACAGGGTACTGTGAAAGCGCACACACACAGGATGTCTCTGAGTCATAGCCATTTACTGGTTAGAATGGATAACATGAACAACAAAACAGCCGTGACTGCATGACTACCATGTGCACCTGAAATAGACTCACTAATGATAGACAACCGGACTGAATGTACAGCACACCTCACGGCTGACCGGAAAGGTTTAAACACTAATCAATGGTATGGACTGAAGAGAAGTTTGGGGAAAGAGAATCTAGCTAGTAGTCAAACATACAAAGCAAGTTATACAGAATCTATAGCACGGTTCAGTAAGATTATATTGATGATGTAGCACGGTTCAGTAGGATTATATTGATGATATAGAATGGTTCAGTAAGATTATATTGATGATATAGAACGGTTCAGTAAGATTATATAGAACGGTTCAGTAAGATTATATTGATGATATAGAACGGTTCAGTAAGATTATATTGATTATATAGAACGGTTCAGTAAGATTATATTGATGATATAGAACGGTTCAGTAAGATTATATTGAAGATATAGAACGGTTCAGTAAGATTACAGATGTGGATGTAGTCCCTTGAAGAGAGTTATTCCGTGCAATGGAGCTTTTGGTGTGTTGAGCTTTTGATTAGGTTGAAATAGATTGATTAAGTTGCTTCAACGGGCTGGTTGTCTCAAGATGGAAGTGGAGAACATGCAAACACACACACACACACACACACACACACACACACACACAGAGAGACTCAGAGAAATGCCGCTGCACCCATCTTCATCTCCCTGGTACAAACACAGCCCTCTCATTGGCTGAGCCCCCCACCCTGAAGTGCCCACTCCTTGTTACCTGGGCAACTCCAGTAGGGGGGAGGAATATACCCACTCTCTCTCCTCTTCTCCATCGCCATCTCTCTCTCTCCTCTTCTCCATCCCATCTCTCTCTCTCTCTCTCTCTCTCTCTCTCTCTCTCTCTCTCTCTCTCTTCTCTCTCTCTCTCTCTCAAACACACACACAGTGTTACAACAGTGGCCCTCTCTTCCTTCCTCTCTCGCTCTCTTCTCCTCCCCTCTCTTTAAGTTTCCTCCCCCAATTCTTGACTTAACATGCTGCTTCAGTCTCACAGGGGAGACACTCAGAGAGCACCACCGAGAGAGACGGCAGCAGCAAGCCATAGACAACACTGCTACTGTACCCCTCTCCACCTCTTCTCTCTCCTCTACTACTGTACCCCTCTCCACCTCTTCTCTCTCCTCTGCTACTGTACCCCTCTCCACCTCTTCTCTCTCCTCTACTACTGTACCCCTCTCCACCTCTTCTCTCTCCTCTACTACTGTACCCCTCTCCACCTCTTCTCTCTCCTCTACTACTGTACCCCTCTCCACCTCTTCTCTCCTCTACTACTGTACCCCTCTCCACCTCTTCTCTCTCCTCTACTACTGTACCCCTCTCCACCTCTTCTCTCTCCTCTACTACTGTACCCCTCTCCACCTCTTCTCTCTCCTCTGCTACTGTACCCCTCTCCACCTCTTCTCTCTCCTCTACTACTGTACCCCTCTCCACCTCTTCTCCACGTCTTCTCTCTCTCTCTCTCTGTGAGATGGGTTGTGGAAATTCCTCAACGACCAGCGCGGCTGGAGGAGGTGAGTGTGCCATCGACCTAGCGCTGCTAAAGTGTGGGTCAATGTGTGTGTACAGTGTGTGTTCTAGTGTGTTTGTGTGTGTTCTAGTGTGTGTGTGTGTGTGTGTGTGTGAAGTAAGTGTGCATATGTATTTGTGTATGTGTGTATACTTTACATGTGAGTTATTTATGTTGATATATTTCTCCTTTGAGGGCATAAGGAATAATATTTAGTTTTTCTGCCAAACTCTCATTCTAGCATCTCATACTGAGCTAACTGTCACTGCAACAATGAAGGAGTGGGCTTTACAATAGAGTTGTGGAACAGGGCTTTTTTATGAATAGAGATTTAGGCTACAGAAGTACCTTCTCTGTACAGTATGTGGGCAATGATTTCTGTGTGTGTGTGTGTGTGTGTGTGTGTGTGTGTGTGTGTGTGTGTGCACGCTCGCTCATTGAAATGCAACCGTGTGTGTGTGTGTGTGTGTGTGTGTGTGTGTGTGTGTGTGTGTGTGTGTGTGTGTGTGTGTGCACGCTCGCTCATTGAAATGCAACCGTGTGTGTGTGTGTGTGCACGCTCGCTCATTGAAATGCAACCGTGTGTGCATGCTTGCCTGGCGAGTGTGTGTGTGTTGATCTGAAGCTAAACTAGTTGACTCAGACACTGTCAGTTTGAATCAAAGCAGCAGCAGTCTTGATGTCATTGATACATCAACACTCACAGAGAGAGAGATAATATGTGAGTGTTTCAGAAATCAAAGCCAATAGACATTACCCTTGAAATGCTTTCCCCTGACATGACCATTATGAAAAGAGAAACCCTGAGAGGATATTTTTTGATCAAAGGAGATGTTCTGTGTTAGTCAGTTATATTCAATATGTTGGGCTGGTGTGCCTTGGGTTTGATGTTCAATAGAAGGTATTTTCAGCATGTAATTCAACATGTAGTGTTTTGTATGGAAAATGGATACAAGTGAAAGTCAACCGGTATTATGTGTACCATAGACAGACTACCATGTCCTACTGATGTACTAGTTAACATCTATTACACTTAACATATTATGAACTGTCACATGAACAACACCATCATACGGCTTGTTCACCTTGACTAACAGTAGACCAGTGGTATAGCTGAGGTTGAGGATATGGCTTGTTCAGCTTGACTAACAGTAGACCACTAGTATAGCTGAGGTTGAGGATATGGCTTGTTTACCTTGACTAACAGTAGACCAGTGGTAAGCTGAGGTTGAGGATATGGCTTGTTTACCTTGACTAACAGTAGACCACTAGTATAGCTGAGGTTGAGGATATGGCTTGTTTACCTGACTAACAGTAGACCACTAGTATAGCTGAGGTTGAGGATATGGCTTGTTTACCTTGACTAACAGTAGACCACTAGTATAGCTGAGGTTGAGGATATGGCTTGTTTACCTTGACTAACAGTAGACCACTAGTATAGCTGAGGTTGAGGATATGGCTTGTTTACCTTGACTAACAGTAGACCACTAGTATAGCTGAGGTTGAGGATATGACTGGCAGTAAACTGATGTCTTGATCCAAAGCTTTCCTGCTGCTCAGCTTTTTCCTCCTGTGTGTGTGTGTGTGTGTGTGCATGCGTGCGTGATCTGATTTCATCTCTCTCAGCATTTGTTAACCAATTAAGAGTTAGTCACCAGCTATATCTGTTATGGCTGGGGAGAGTGGTGCTCTGATAACTGTCTGACCAGATATATCTGTTATGGCTGGGGAGAGTGGTGCTCTGATAACTGTCTGACCAGATATATCTGTTATGGCTGGGGAGAGTGGTGCTCTGATAACTGTCTGACCAGATATATCTGTTATGGCTGGGGAGAGTGGTGCTCTGATAACTGTCTGACCAGATATATCTGTTATGGCTGGGGAGAGTGGTGCTCTGATAACTGTCTGACCAGATATATCTGTTTTGGCTGGGGAGAGTGCTGCTCTGATGACTGCCTGACCAGATATATACAGTTGAAGTCGGAAGTTTACATATACTTAGGTTGGAGTCATTAAAACACGTTTTTCAACCACTCCACAAATGTATTGTTAACAAACTATAGTTTTGGCAAGTCGGTTAGGACATTTACTTTGTGCATGATACAAGTCATTTTTCCAACAATTGTTTACAGACAGATTATTTCACTTATAATTCACTGTATCACAATTCCAGTGGGTCAGAAGTTTACATACACTAAGTTGACTGTGCCTTTAAACAGCTTGGAAAATTCCAGAAAATGATGTCATGGCTTTAGAAGCTTCTGATAGGCTAATTGACATCATTTGAGTCAATTGGAGGTGTACCTGTGGATGTATTTCAAGGCCCACCTTCAAACTCAGTGCCTCTTTGCTTGACATCATGAGAAAATCAAAAGAAATCAGCCAAGACCTCAGAAATTTTTTTGTAGACCTCCACAAGTCTGGTTCATCCTTGGGAGCAATTTCCAAACACCTGAAGGTACCACGTTCATCTGTACAAACAATAGTATGCAAGTATAAACACCATGGGACCACGCAGCCGTCATACCGCTTCAGGAAGGAGACACATTCTGTCTCCTAGAGATGAAACGACTTTTGGTGCAAAAAAGTGCAAATCAATCCCAGAACAACAGCAAAGGACCTTGTGAAGATGCTGGAGGAAGCAGGTATCTATATCCACAGTAAAACGAGTCCTATATCGACATAACCTGAAAGGCTGCTCAGCAAGGAAGAAGCCACTGCTCCAAAACCGCCATAAAAAGCCAGACTACGGTTTGAAACTGCACATGGGGACAAAGATCGTACTTTTTGGAGAAATGTCCTCTGGTCTGATGAAACAAAAATAGAACTGTTTGGCCATAATGACCATCGTTATGTTTGGAGGGAAAAGGGGGTTGCTTGGAAGCCGAAGAACACCATCCCAACCGTGAAGCACGGGGGTGGCAGCATCATGCTATGGGGGTGCTTTGCTGCAGGAGGGACTGGTGCACTTCACAAAATAGATGGCATCATGAGGAAGGAAAATTATGTGGATATATTGAAGCAACATCTCAAGACATCAGTCAGGAAGTTAAAGCTTGGTCAAGTTGTGGCAAAATGGCTTAAGGACAACAAAGTCAAGGTATTGAGTGGCCATCACAAAGCCCTGACCTCAATCCTATAGAAAATGTGTGGACAGAACTGAAAAAGCGTGTGCGAGCAAGGAGGCCTACAAACCTGACTCAGTTACACCAGCTCTGTCAGAAAGAATTGGCCAAAATTCACCCAACTTATTGTGGGAATCTTGTGTAAGGCTACCCAAACGTTTGACCCAAGTTAAACAATTTAAAGGCAATGCTACCAAATACTAATTGAGTGTATATAAACTTCTGACCCACTGGGAATGTGATGAAAGAAATAAAAGCTTAAATAAAATAATTCTCTCTCACTATTATTCTAACATTTCACATTCTTAAAATAAAGTGGGATCCTAAATTACCTAAGACAGGGAATCTTGACTAGGATTAAATGTCAAGAATTGTGAAAAACTGAGTTTAAATGTATTTGGCTAAGGTGCATATAAACTTCCGATTTCAACTGTATGTTATGGCTGGGGAGAGTGGTGCTCAGATGCCTGCCTGAACAGATATATCTGTTATGGCTGGGGAGAGTGGTGCTCAGATGCCTGCCTGAGTACAGAATAGATAGGTGACTCGGGGGTGACAAGATGTTTTCAACAGCACTCACAATGGGACAATAGCCAAGCTCATGAACACTGAAAGCAGTCAAGGCTTCTCTGTTTCTAAAAAGACATGGCAGTGGATGGGAGAGATTTCAGACCCACGCATGCATGCTCAAACACACACACACACAGGTTGCGAGGGGAGTCATAATGTGTTTAAGTCTCTTAAGAGCTTTGCACACCTGGATTGTGTAACATTTGCCCATTATTATTTTCATAATTCTTCAAGCTCTGTCAAATTGGGTGTTGATCATTGCTAGACAACCATTTTCAGGTCACCATAGATTTTTAAGTAGATTTAAGTCAAAACTCTGCCACTCAGGAACATTCACTGTCTTCTTGGTAAGCAACTCCAGTGTAGATTTGGCCTTGTGTTTTAGGCTGTTGTCCTGCTGAAAGGTGAATTCATTCGCAGTGTCTGGTGGAAAGCAGACTGAACCAGGTTTTCCTCTAGGATTCTGCTCCTGTTTCTTTTTTATCCTGAAAAACTCCCCAGTCCTTAATGATTACAAGCATACCCATAACATGATGCAGCCACCACTATGCTTGAAAAATATGGAGAGTGGTACTCAGCAATGTGTTATATTGGATTGTCCCTAAACATAACACTTTGTATTCGGGACAAAAAGTGAATTGCTTTGACAATTTTTTTTGCAGTATTACTATAGTGCCTTGTTGCAAAAAGGGATGCATGTTTGTTTAATGACTTGTTGCAAACAGGATGCATATATACAGTGCATTCGGAAAGTATTCAGACCCCTTCACTTTTTCGACATTCAAAAATGGATTAAATAAATATTTTTTCCTCATCAATCTACACACAATACCCCATAATGACAAAGCAAAAACAGGTTTTTAGATTTAAAAAATAAAAAATAAATAAAAAAAATAACATAAGTATTCAGACCTCTTTGCTATGAGAGACTCGATATTTAGCTAACGTGCATCCTGTTTCATTGATCATCTTTGAGATGTTTCTACAACTTGATTGGAGTCCACCTGTGGTAAATTCAATTGATTGGACATGATTTGGAAAGGCACACACCTGTCTACATAAGGTTCCACAGCTGGGACAGTGCATGTCAGAGCAAAAACCAAGCCATGAGGTCAAAGGAATTGTCCGTAGAGCTCTGAGACAGGATTGGCTCGAGGCACAGATCTGGAGAAGGGTTCAAGAACATTTCTGCAGCATTGAAGGTCCCCAAGAACACAGTGGCTCCATCATTCTTAAATGGAAGAAGTTTGGAACCACCAAAACTCTTCCTAGAGCTGGCCGCCCGGCCAAACTGAGCAATCGGGGGAGAATTGCCTTGGTCAGGGAGGTGACCAAGAACCCGATGGTTCTTGTGGAGATGGGAGAACCTTCCAGAAGGACAACCATCTCTGCAGCACTCCACCAATCAGGCCTTTATGGTAGAATGGCCAACGGAAGCCACTCCTCAGTAAAAGGCACATGACCGCCTGCTTGGAGTTTGCCAAAAGGCACCTAAAGGACTCCCAGAGCATGAGAAACAAGCTTCTCTGGTCTGATGAAACCAAGATTGAACTTTTTTGGTCTGAACGCCAAGCGCCACGCTGGAGGAAAACCTGGCACCATCCCCACGGTGAAGCATGGTGGTGGCAGCATCATGCTGTGGGGATGTTTTTCACTGGCAGGGACTGGGAGACTAGCCAGGATCGAGGGAAAGATGAACAGAGCAAAGCACAGAGAGATCCTTGACGAAAACCTGCTCCAGAGCGCCCAGACCTCAGACTTGGGCGCGAAGGTTCACCTTTCAACAGGACAATGACCCAAGCACACAGCCAAGACAACGCAGGAGGGCTTCGGGACAAGCCCCTGAATGTCCTTGAGTGGCCCAGCCAGAGCCCGGACTTGAACCCGATCAAACATCTCTGGAGAGACTTGAAAAGAGCTGTGCAGCGATGCTCCCCATCCAACCTGACAAAGCTTGAGAGGATCTGCAGAGAAGAATGGGAGAAACTCCCCACAATACAGGTGTAGCTTGTAGCATCATACCCAAGAAGACTTGAGGCTGTAATCGCTGCCAAAGATGCTTCAACAAAGTACTGAGTACATGGTCTGAATACTTATGTAAATGTGATATATCCGTTTTTTTATTTTTAATACATTTGCAAACATTTCAAAAACCTGTTTTTGCTTTGTCATTATGGGTTATTGTTTGTAGATTGATGAGGAGAAAAAAACCATTTAATCTATTTTTGAATAAGGCTGTAACATAACAAAAATCAAGGGGTCTGAATACTTTCCTGAATGCACTGTATTCTGTACAGGCTTCCTTCTTTTCATTCTGTCAATTAGCTTAGTGTTGTGGAGTAATTGGCCCCATGGTGAAATTATTGAGTTGTTTCTCCCACTTTGGCAACTGAGTTAGGAAGGACGCCTTATCTTTGTAGTGAGGGGTGTATTGATACACCATCCAAAGTGTAATTAATAACTTGCTCGACATGCTCAAAGAGATATTCAATGTCTGCTTAATTTTTTTAAACCCATTTATCAATAGGTGCTTCTTTGCGAGGCTTTGGAAAACCTCCCTGGTTTTGTGGTTGAATCTGTGTTTGAAATTCACTGTTCGACTGAGGGACCTTACAGATAATTGTATGTGTGGGGTACAGAGATGAGGTAGTCATTCAAAAATCATGTTAAACACTATTATTGCACACAGAGTGAGTCCATGCAACTTATTATGGACGTTAACAAATGTTTACTCCTGAACTCATTCAGGCTTGTCATAACAAAGGGGTTGAATACTTATTGACTCAAGACATTTCAGCTTAAAATTTTTAATTAATTTGTAAAAATGTCCCCACTTTGGCATTATGGGGTGTGTGTGTAGGCCAGTGACAAAAAAATCTCAATTTAATCCATTTTACATTCAGGCTGTAACACAACAAAATTTGGAAAGAGTCAAGGGGTGTGAACACATTCTGAAGCCACTTTAGGTGTAGGTAGGTAGGTAGGTAGAGGTAGGAAAGTAGGGGTGTTGAGGGTGCTACAGCACCCGCTAAAAAATCAGAATAATAATTTTTTGAAAAAAAAAAAATATTCACAAAAGTGGGACTTTACTAGTATAAGCAGACCGATATACAGTGAGGGAAAAAAGTATTTGATCCCCTGCTGATTTTGTACGTTTGCCCACTGACAAAGAAATGATCAGTCTATAATTTTAATGGTAGGTTTATTTGAACAGTGAGAGACAGAATAACAACAAACAAATCCAGAAAAAACGCATGTCAAAAATGTTATAAATTGATTTGCATTTTAATGAGGGAAATAAGTATTTGACCCTCTGCAAAACATGACTTAGTACTTGGTGGCAAAACCCTTGTTGGCAATCACAGAGGTCAGACGTTTCTTGTAGTTGGCCACCAGGTTTGCACACATCTCAGAGGGATTTTGTCCCACTCCTCTTTGCAGATCTTCTCCAAGTCATTAAGGTTTTGAGGCTGACGTTTTGGCAACCCCGAACCTTCAGCTCCCTCCACAGATTTTCTATGGGATTAAGGTCTGGAGACTGGCTAGGCCACTCCAGGACCTTAATGTGCTTCTTCTTGAGCCACTGCTTTGTTGCCTTGGCCGTGTGTTTTGGGTCATTGTCATGCTGGAATACCCATCCACGACCCCTTTTCAATGCCCTGGCTGAGGGAAGGAGGTTCTCACTCAAGATTTGACGCTACATGGCCCCCGTCCGTCGTCCCTTTGATGCGCTGAAGTTGTCCTGTCCCCTCAGCAGAAAAAGCACCCCCAAAATAATGTTTCCACCTCCATGTTTGACGGTGGGGATGGTGTTCTTGGGGTCATAGGCAGCATTTCTCCTCCTCCAAACACGGTGAGCTGAGCTGATGCCAAAGAGCTCCATTTTGGATTCATCTGACCACAACACTTTCACCCAGTTCTCCTCTGAATCATTCAGATGTTCATTGGCAAACTTCAGACGGGCATGTATATATGCTTTCTTGAGCAGGGGGACCTTGCGGGCGCTGCAGGATTTCAGTCCTTCACGCGTAGTGTGTTACCAATTGTTTTCTTGGTGACTATGGTCCCTGCTGCCTTGAGATCATTGACAAGATCCTCCCCTGTAGTTTGGGATGATTCCTCACCATTCTCATGATCATTGCAACCACAAGGTGAGATCTTGCATGGAGCCCCAGGCCGAGGGAGATTGACAGTTATTTTGTGTTTCTTCCATTTGCGAATAATCGCACCAACTGTTGTCACCTTCTCACCAAGCTGCTTGGCGATGGTCTTGTAGCCCATTCCAGCCTTGTTTAGGTCTACAACCTTGTCCTTGACACTGGGAGAGCTTCTTTTGGTCTTGTCCATGGTGGAGAGTTTGGAATCTGATTGATTGATTGCTTCTGTGGTTCCTCAAGGTTCCGTTTAGGACCACTATTGTTTTCACTATATATTTTATTTGGGGATGTTATTCAAAACATAATGTTAACTTTCACTGCTATGCTGGATGACACACAGCTGTACATTTCAATGAAACATGGTGAAGCCAAAACTGCCCGCTAGAAGCCTGTGTTTCAGACATAAGGGAAGTGGATGGCTGAAAACTTTTTACTTTTAAACTCGACAAAACAGAGATGCTTGTACTAGGTCCCAAGAAACAAAGAGATCTTCTGTTAAATCTGACAATTCATCTTGGATGGTTGTAAAGTCGCCTCAAATAAAACTGTGAAGGACCTAGGCGTTACTCTTGACCCTGATCTCTCTTTTGACTGAACATATCAAGACTGTTTCAAGGACAGCTTTTTTTTCCATCTACGTAACATTGCAAAAATCAGAAATTTTCTGTCCAAAAATGATGCAGAAAAATTAATCCATGCATTTGTTACTTCTAGATTAGACTACTGCAATGTTCTATTTTCCCGGCTACCCGGATAAAGCACTAAATAAACTTCAGTTAGTGCTAAATACGCCTGCAGAATCCTGACTAGAACCAAGAAATTTGATCATATTACTCCAGTGCTAGCTTCCCCTACACTGGCTTCCTGTTAAGGCAAGGGCTGATTTCAAGGTTTTACTGTTAACCTATAAAAGCGCTACATGGGCTTGCTCCTACCTATCTTTCCGAGTTGGTCCTGCCGCACATACCAATACACGTACGCTACGGCTCACAAGACGCAGGCCTCCTAATTGTCCCTTAGAATTTCGAACAAACAGCGGGAGGCAGGGCTTTCTCCTATAGATCTCCATTTTTATGGAACAGTCTGCCCACCCATGTGAGAGAGACGAGACTGGGTCTCAACCTTTAAGTCTTTACTGGAAGACTTATCTCTTCAGTAGGTCATATGATTGGAGCGTAGTCTGGCCCAGGAGTGTGAAGGTGAACGAAAGGCTGGAGCAACGAACAGCCCTTGCTGTCTCTGCCGGGCCGGTTCCCCTCTCCACTGGGGTTCTCTGCCTCTAACCCTGCTGCAGGGGCTGAGTCACTGGCTTGCTGGTGTTTTTCATGCCGGCCCTGGGAGGGGTGCGTCACGTGAGTGGGCTGAGTTACTGACGTGATCTTCCTGTCGCTGGCGCCCTTGGTTTGTGCTGTGGTGGAGACCTCTGTGGGCTATACTCGGCCTTGTCTCAGGATTGTAAGTTGGTGGTTGGGGATATCCTCTAGTGGTGCGGGGGCTGTGCGTAAGCGGAGTGGGTGGGGTTATATCCTTCTGTTTGGTGTCCGGGGTTTCTTCGGATGGGGCCACAGTGTCTCCGGGACCGCTCTGTCCCAGCCTCCAGTATTTATGCTGCAGTAGTTTATGTGTCGGGGGCTGGGGTTAGTTGGTTATACCTGGAGTACTTCTCCTGTCTTATCCAGTGTCCTGTGTGAATTTAAGTATGCTCTCTCTAATTCTCTCGTTCTCTCTTTCTCTCTGAGAACCTGAGCCCTAGGACCATACGCCAGACTACCGGGCATGATGACACCTTGCTGTCCCCAGTCCGCTGCCTTGCTGCTATTCCAGTTTCAACTGTTCTGCCATGCGGCTACGAAACCCCCTACCTGTCCCAGACCTGCTGTTTTCAACTCTAAATGATCGGCATGAAAAGCCAACTGGAGAGACCTGAGCCCTAGGACCATACTGCCGGGACTACCGGCCGCGGTGACTTCTTGCTGTCCCCAGTCCGCCTGGCCTTGCTGCTATTCCAGTTTAAACTGTTCTGCCTGCGGTTACGGAACCCCTACCTGTCCCAGACCTGCTGTTTTAAACTCTAACGATCGCCTATGAAAAGCCAACTGAGATTTATTCCTGATTATTATTTGACCATGCTTGTCACTTATGAACATTTTTGAACATCTTGGCATGGTTCTGTTATAATCTCCACCCGGCACAGCCAGAAGAGGACTGGCCACCCTCATAGCCTGGTTCCTCCAGGTTTCTTCCTAGGTTTTGGCTTTCTAGGGAGTTTTTCCTAGCCACCGTGTTTCTACACCTGCATTACTAGCTGTTTGGGGTTTTAGGCTGGGTTTCTGTACAGCACTTCGAGATATTAGCTGATGTAGGAAGGGCTATATAAAATAAAATTGATTGATTGATTGATTTTGAGGACAGGTGTATTTTATACAGGGAATAAGTTGAGATTAGGAGCACTCCCTTTAAGAGTGTGCTCCAATCTCAGCTCATACCTGTAGAAAAGACACCTGGGAGCCAGAAATCTTTATGATTGAGAGGGGTTCAAATACTTATTTCCCTCATTAAAATGCAAATCAATT
>NW_025534578.1:177500-180466 GCF_020615455.1 Coregonus clupeaformis | reverse complement strand
GGTCCAGGTGGTCTCTATAGATTATAGATGTTATACTGTCTCTCCTCTAGTAACTCTGTCATCAGTCTGTCTCCTAAAGGTCCAGGTGGTCTCTATAGATTATAGATGTTATACTGTCTCTCCCTCTAGGTAACTCTGTCATCAGTCTGTCTCCTAAAGGTCCAGGTGGTCTCTATAGATTAAAGATGTTATACTGTCTCTCCTCTAGGTAACTCTGTCATCAGTCTGTCTCCTAAAGGTCCAGGTGGTCTCTATAGATTAAAGATTTTATACTGTCTCTCCTCTAGGTAACTCTGTCATCAGTCTGTCTCCTAAAGGTCCAGGTGGTCTCTATAGATATAGATGTTATACTGTCTCTCCTCTAGGTAACTCTGTCATCAGTCTGTCTCCTAAAGGTCCAGGTGGTCTCTATAGATTATAGATGTTATACTGTCTCTCCTCTAGGTAACTCTGTCATCAGTCTGTCTCCTAAAGGTCCAGGTGGTCTCTATAGATTATAGATGTTATACTGTCTCTCCTCTAGGTAACTCTGTCATCAGTCTGTCTCCTAAAGGTCCAGGTGGTCTCTATAGATTATAGATGTTATACTGTCTCTCCTCTAGGTAACTCTGTCATCAGTCTGTCTCCTAAAGGTCCAGGTGGTCTCTATAGATTATAGATGTTATACTGTCTCTCCTCTAGGTAACTCTGTCATCAGTCTGTCTCCTAAAGGTCCAGGTGGTCTCTATAGATTAAAGATGTTATACTGTCTCTCCTCTAGGTAACTCTGTCATCAGTCTGTCTCCTAAAGGTCCAGGTGGTCTCTATAGATTATAGATTTATACTGTCTCTCCTCTAGGTAACTCTGTCATCAGTCTGTCTCCTAAAGGTCCAGGTGGTCTCTATAGATTATAGATGTTATACTGTCTCTCCTCTAGGTAACTCTGTCATCAGTCTGTCTCCTAAAGGTCCAGGTGGTCTCTATAGATTATAGATGTTATACTGTCTCTCCTCTAGGTAACTCTGTCATCAGTCTGTCTCCTAAAGGTCCAGGTGGTCTCTATAGATTATAGATGTTATACTGTCTCTCCTCTAGGTAACTCTGTCATCAGTCTGTCTCCTAAAGGCCCGGGTGGTCTCTATAGATTATAGATGTTATACTGTCTCTCCTCTAGGTAACTCTGTCATCAGTCTGTCTCCTAAAGGTCCAGGTGGTCTCTATAGATTATAGATGTTATACTGTCTCTCCTCTAGGTAACTCTGTCATCAGTCTGTCTCTAAAGGTCCAGGTGGTCTCTATAGATTATAGATGTTATACTGTCTCTCCTCTAGGTAACTCTGTCATCAGTCTGTCTCCTAAAGGTCCAGGTGGTCTCTATAGATTATAGATGTTATACTGTCTCTCCTCTAGGTAACTCTGTCATCAGTCTGTCTCCTAAAGGTCCAGGTGGTCTCTATAGATTATAGATGTTATACTGTCTCTCCTCTAGGTAACTCTGTCATCAGTCTGTCTCCTAAAGGTCCAGGTGGTCTCTATAGATTATAGATGTTATACTGTCTCTCCTCTAGGTAACTCTGTCATCAGTCTGTCTCCTAAAGGTCCAGGTGGTCTCTATAGATTATAGATGTTATACTGTCTCTCCTCTAGGTAACTCTGTCATCAGTCTGTCTCCTAAAGGTCCAGGTGGTCTCTATAGATTATAGATGTTATACTGTCTCTCCTCTAGGTAACTCTGTCATCAGTCTGTCTCCTAAAGGTCCAGGTGGTCTCTATAGATTATAGATGTTATACTGTCTCTCTCTCTAGGTAACTCTGTCATCAGTCTGTCTCCTAAAGGTCCAGGTGGTCTCTATAGATTATAGATGTTATACTGTCTCTCCTCTAGGTAACTCTGTCATCAGTCTGTCTCCTAAAGGTCCAGGTGGTCTCTATAGATTATAGATGTTATACTGTCTCTCCTCTAGGTAACTCTGTCATCAGTCTGTCTCCTAAAGGCCCGGGTGGTCTCTATAGCAACACTTCCACTCTACAGGGCTTCCTGGGTCGACACAAAGACCTGCTGAATAACTCCTCCCCTGGCCCGTTCCCTGGGAAACCCAAACACCACCCCCTCAGCCTCAACGATGCCAACCCCAACAAGGTGGAGGTCAACGTTACCGCCGACAATGGCAAACCCCGCCCCCCCGGCCTGGCCGGACCCGCTTCCAAACCCCGCGCCCTATGGAAGAAGAGCGTGGAGACGCTGAAACAAGGACCAATCCCGTTGTCCGGTCCTGCTGGTGGTCCCGCCCCCGGATCTGCTGGCTCTGCCCCTGGCCCGGGCCCTGCAACAATGAAGAGCCAACGTTACCTCCCAGAAGACCCGCCCCATTCTGACATCTCTGAATGTTCCAGTCGGCCCACCTCCCATATTGAGTCAGATCTGGGGGGGGCCAGGATGGGGCTAGGGGGGTTCAAACCCCCCAAAAACGGGCTGAAGAAACGCCCGGTGGGGGTGATGGGAGGAGGAGGGGGAGGGGGAGCAGGGGGGAAGCACGGCGAGGGCGGAGGCGGCGGTGGGAGGAGTCATGAGAAGATCTACTCCATAGACTCAGACCAGGCCAGTCTACACTCCGCCCCCTCTACCTGAGAGACAGCCTCCAGGACCCCCCCGACCTTACACACACACACACACACTCCGACCTCAGACACGCTCACTCGGAGCACTCTAACACACACTCCGTGGACGCTTCCATCCTGCAGCTGAGCGCCAGTCTGCTGCACCACAGTCACTCTGCAGATGCTGACCTCCACTCTCTGAAGGACAAGAAGTACAGCACCTACAAACACACCAGCACTGGAGCTGCCTCCTCCAGCAAGGACAATAACAGTAAGTATTACTGTAGTATTACTGAGTATAACAGTAGTATTACTGTAGTATTATAGAAGTATGAATGTAGTATTACTGTAGTATTACTGAGTATTATAGAAGTACAGCACCTACAAA
>NW_025534578.1:160000-175000 GCF_020615455.1 Coregonus clupeaformis | reverse complement strand
GACCCACTGCCGGTCCTGTCTGGGGAAGTTATCAGGTTACTCTGGTCTGTACACAGTCCGCTCCCCTCAGAACCGCTGTGACGCCTGCGTCCACCTGGGCAACCTCTACGACATCAGTGAAGATCAACTGCAGTACCAGGCCTACTCACAGGCACAAACACCCTCCCCTCACACACACTCCCCGCACGCACACTCCCCACACGCACACACACACACCCAGCACACACACACACACTCCCCACACGCACACACACACACCCAGCACACACAGCCTCACGCTGGAGGAGACATGTTCAGCCACTACCTGCCTCAGAGTGAGCTGGGTCTGGTGGGCGAGGGCGATGGGTTGGTGAGTCACTACCTCCCCCCGTGTGGAGCCTCCCCCCCGGGATCTCACCTCTCCTCCCAGCTCAGCCGCCAGCCCTCCTATGAGAACGTCCCTGAGAAGCAGCAGCAGCAGCAGTATCGGGGGAGCAGGGAGTCAGAGCGGCAGCAGAGTCAGTTCAGAGGGTTCAGTCTGCCAGACCGAGACAACAGCAGAGATAGCAGCAGTTTTGGTCTCCTGGAGGATAGCCCCTATGCTAACGTCCTCACCATGCGCTCCGACCGACCCTACTCCTCCTCCAAGACCCCCTCCTCCCCCCTCAACCACTCCCTGGATCCTGTCCTGCCCTACCCCATGCCCCTCCCCCGCCGCTCCAAGTCCCTGTACCCCGACCGGCCCTCCCATAACCCCTTCCTGCAGGGCGGAGGGGGGACGGGGCAGCGTGGCGGAGGAGAGAACAGCCTGGCCGCAGCACAGCGCCTGGCACATGGCCGCTCCGCCACCGACCTCTACAAACAACTAGTCCCCCTGGCGATGACGCTCGGCAACCATCATGGGAATCCCCATGGTAACCACCAGGAGTTCTTCTACCCCGTGGCCTCGGAGACGGCCGTGATGTCATACGTAATGGCTCCGCCCACCGTGGCGGCCCAGCAGCCAATTGGCTACGTGACGGCTCCCCGGGCCGCCAGCGCCGGTGGAAACAGGCCACGCCTCTACCGACGCATGCCCAGCATCGAGTCCGACGTCTGAGACACACACACACACACAAGCACATGGGAGAGAGATTGTGTGTGCTGCTGTTAGGAACAGATCTGACTTAACAAACACACACAGCTGCAAGGCTGAACAGAACAGAACAGTCCTGAGTGTTTCCTATGTGGAGTAAAACCACCTTTATAAACCACTAATACTATACAGCCTAAAGACTCTACAGGAGAGGAGAGGAGAGGAGAGGAGAGGAGAGGAGAGGAGAGGAGGAGAGGAGAGGAGAGGAGAGGAGAGGAGAGGAGGGAGAGGAGAGGAGAGGAGAGGAGAGGAGAGGAGAGGAGGGGAGAGAGAGGAGAGGAGGGGAGAGGAGAGGAGAGGAGAGGAGAGGAGAGGAGAGGAGAGGAGAGGAGAGGAGAGGAGGAGAGGAGAGGAGAGGAGAGGAGAGGAGCTGAACCATTCAGAGAGACTGATGGACTGATACACTGCTCTGTGCACACTGGGACTGGGACTGGGACTGGGTAGGATGGTCAGCTGGATGTCTGGAGTGGTGACCTATAACCTCTGACCCCTCCTCTCCTCTGACACAGCCCTGGCTGGTGTCTAAACCCACTCTTTGGTTCTCCTGAGAGAGAGAGGCTGAAAGGTGAGAGTCACACCCACACCTGCCCCCCTCTCTCTACCAGGGATAACCCCCACCTCCCCCCTCTCTCTACCAGGGATAACCCCCACCTCCCCCCTCTCTCTACCAGGGATAACCCCCACCTCCCCCCTCTCTCTACCAGGGATAACCCCCACCTCCCCCTCTCTCTACCAGGGATAACCCCCCACCTCCCCCTCTCTCTACCAGGGATAACCCCCACCTCCCCCTCTCTCTACCAGGGATAACCCCCACCTCCCTCTCTCTACCAGGGATAACCCCCACCTCCCCCTCTCTCTACCAGGGATAACCCCCACCTCCCCCTCTCTCTACCAGGGATAACCCCCACCTCCCCCTCTCTCTACCAGGGGATAACCCCCACCTCCCCCTCTCTCTACCAGGGATAACCCCCACCTCCCCCTCTCTCTACCAGGGATAACCCCCACCTCCCCCTCTCTCTACCAGGGATAACCCCCACCTCCCCCTCTCTCTACCAGGGATAACCCCCCACCTCCCCCTCTCTCTACCAGGGATAACCCCCCACCTCCCCCCTCTCTCTACCAGGGATAACCCCCCACCTCCCCCTCTCTCTACCAGGGATAACCCCCACCTCCCCCTCTCTCTACCAGGGATAACCCCCACCCCCCCCCTCTCTCTACCAGGGATAACCCCCCACCTCCCCCCTCTCTCTACCAGGGATAACCCCCACCTCCCCCCTCTCTCTACCAGGGATAACCCCCACCTCCCCCCTCTCTCTACCAGGGATAACCCCCACCTCCCCCCTCTCTCTACCAGGGATAACCCCCACCTCCCCTCTCTCTACCAGGGATAACCCCACCTCCCCTCTCTACCAGGGATAACCCCCACCTCCCCCTCTCTCTACCAGGGATAACCCCCACCTCCCCCCTCTCTACCAGGGATAACCCCCACCTCCCCCTCTCTCTACCAGGGATAACCCCCACCTCCCCCCTCTCTCTACCAGGGATAACCCCCCACCTCCCCCTCTCTCTACCAGGGATAACCCCCACCTCCCCCCTCTCTCTACCAGGGATAACCCCCACCTCCCCCCTCTCTCTACCAGGGATAACCCCCACCTCCCCCTCTCTCCCAGGGTAACCCCACCTCCCCCTCTCTACCAGGGATAACCCCCACCTCCCCCTCCCTCTCTCTACCAGGGATAACCCCCTACCTAACACATATTGCACTAGGACTGATGGCTCTCGTCTCCACACTAGCAGTTAGCTAGCCAGAGAGCTGAGATGAGATAGAACCACCAATCAGGGTTTCCTTCTGCAGCCCATATAGCTGGAATGGACAGAACACACAGCCTGACAACGGTATCACCATGGAGACACAACATTCCACATGAATGGGCTCAGAACATGGGAATGGTGATGTGATGTGTGTTCTAATCATTTTAGTTCTATGGTGTTAGCACCCTAACCCCTAACCCTTAACCCCTAACCCTAACCCTAACCCCTAACCCCTAACCCTTAACCCCTAACCCCTAACCCCTAACCCCTAACCCCTAACCCCTAACCCCTAACCCTTTAACCCCTAACCCCTAACCCCTAACCCTTAACCCCTAACCCCTAACCCTTGACATTGCATGCTTCCTAACGCTCTGATACAGAGCAACAGACACAGACACTATGATGTTGTTGTACAGGTCTGTATTGAGAGGTCTATGAGGAAGTGTCTTCTAGATGTTCTTCACTTTGTAGGATGTTTTATACTCTGCTACCCTGACACATGACCAAAAATACTTTTCTACAACTAAACACAGTTACGTAACACACACACATCACACACACACACACACACTGGCTCCAGGGGACTGGCTCCAGGGGATGGCAGTGCAGTGTGTGTGTGTTGTAACTGAGTAACTGTATTGATTTTTAAACACTGGGATTAAGAAGGAGGAGAGATGTTGTTTTTACCCCATTAGATTAGATATTCACCCTGACACACACTCACACACACACTAAACACACACACACACACACACACACACACAACACACACACTACACCAATGTTTCCCAAACTCAGTCCCTACACTACACACACACACACACACAAACACACACAACACACACAACACACACACACAACACAACACACAACACAACACACTGCACACACACACACAACACCACACACACACAACACCACACACAACACACACACACACAACACAACACACTACACACACTAGACACAAACAACACACACACACACAACACGACACACATCACACACACATCACACACAACACACATCATTGCCTGTAGAGTGTGTAAAACAGTTTGAAAGCCAAACTGGACCTTTTTAACAGCGCTGCTGAAACAGCCCTGTCTTCTTTTTAACAGATTTGATGATGATGATGATGGTGATGATGATGATGGTGTTGATGATGATGGTGATGGTGATGATGATGGTGATGGTGATGATGGTGATGGTGATGATGATGGTGATGATGATGATGGTGATGATGATGATGGTGATGATGATGGTGATGATGATGATGATGATGATGATGATGGTGATGATGCTATTATGCACAATATCAGGTTGCAATATTATATAATAATTCTGTACAGAGAAATGAATTAATGATCATGATTTTTAAATGTTTTATTTATTTCCTGGTTAATTTGTTTGATTTTATTATTAATGGTAATTATTCTAGGTGTAGGATTCTGTGGTTTTAATTCTTCTGTCTCTAAAGGCATGTAATGTTGTGTCTCTGCAGCCGGTGATTGATTACTTGATTTAATTGATTTATTGGTTGATTGATTGATTGATTGATCAGTTTGTTAGTCAGCTGATTGGTTGATCTGAAACAACAACACTGTATATAAAATACACAAAGTGACAATAAAATAATGTCATATTTTTATTTTACTATTTTAACTAAGATGACTATATGACCCCTGTGATAGTTCATCTCCTGTATGTGTCTGGGTAACCCTAACCCCTACACCCTAACCCCTACACCCTAACCCCTCCACCCTAACCCCTACACCCTAACCCCTACACCCTAACCCCTGCACCCTAACCCCTCCACCCTAACCTCTACACCCTAACCCCTACACCCTAACCCCTAACCCTCCACCCTAACCCCCCACCCTAACCCCTACACCCCTAACCCCTACCCCTAACCCCACCCTAACCCCTACCCTAACCCCTCCACCCCTAACCCCTCCACCCTAACCCCTCCACCCTAACCCCTACACCCTAACCCCTCCACCCTAACCCCTCCACCCTAACCCCTCCACCCTAACCCCCTACACCCTAACCCCTCCACCCCTAACCCCTCCACCCTAACCCCTCCACCCTAACCCCCCACCCTAACCCCTACACCCTAACCCCTCCACCCTAACCCCTCCACCCTAACCCCTACACCCTAACCCCTGCACCCTAACCCCTACACCCCTAACCCCCTGCACCCTAACCCTCCACCCTAACCCCTCCACCCTAACCCCTACACCCCTAACCCCTACACCCTAACCCTCCACCCTAACCCCTCCACCCTAACCCTCCACCCTAACCCCTCCACCCCTAACCCCTACACCTAACCCTCACCCCTAACCCCTCCACCCTAACCCCCTCCACCCTAACCCTCCACCCTAACCCTCCACCCTAACCCCCCTCCACCCTAACCCTCCACCCTAACCTCCCCACACCCTACACCCCTAACCCTCCACCCTAACCCTCCACCCTAACCCTCCACCCTAACCCTCCACCCTAACCCCTCACCCTAACCCCTCCACCCTAACCCCTACACCCTAACCCTCCACCCTAACCCCTACACCCTAACCCCCACACCCTAACCCCCACTAACCCCTCACCAACCCTAACCCCACCCTAACCCCTACACCCTAACCCCTACACCCTAACCTCCACCCTAACCCCTCCACCTAACCCCTCCACCCCTAACCCCCCCTCCACCCTAACCCCTACCCCACCCTAACCCCACACCCTAACCCCTCCACCCTAACCCCTCCACCCTAACCCCTACACCCTAACCCCTCCACCCTAACCCCTCCACCCTAACCCCTACATCCAAACCCCTCCACCCTTGAGGCTAGGGTGTAGGGGTTAAGGTGTAGGGGTTAGGGGTTGATTTGGGATTCAACATTATGCCCAGTCCGTCTTTCTGTCTGTCTCTGTATCTGTTTCAGAACATGTGTTTTACAGCATCAACACTGTCACTGGTGAAAGAGTGTGGAAGGTGGTTTGAAAGGTGTGCGGACAATATGATGCATGTAAGATGTGCCGTGTGTGTGTGTGTGTGTGTGTGTGTGTATTGTGTATGAATGGTGTGTGTGTGTGTGTGTGTGTGTGTGTGTGTGTGTGTGTGTGTGTGTGTGTGTGTGTGTGTGTGTGTGCGTGCGTCGTGCGGCGCAGCAGGACACCAGAGGGAAGGAACATTCATCTTGTTTGAGGTTTCGTTCCTGATGTGATACGGTTGGTTACACATCACAGCTGCACCGCCCAGTGGGTGTGTCACGGTCATCACTTTTCCAAGTCAAAATGTTTTACACCGATGATTTCTACTGCAGGACCACTCTGATCCTTGTTTTCTATAGACGTGGTGTTTTACACAACAACAACAACAACAACAACAACAGCAGCAGACCCGTGTCCCGGCGACGTCCCTAAAGGCACCCTACTCCTTATATAGTGCACTACTTCGGCTACAGAAGCCCAAGGGGAATATGGTCCCATTTGGGATGCACACCAAGGCAGCGTTCCAACCGCCACACTAGCATACTACTTAGAATGCATGCCCATGACGCCCAGTTCTACACACTGCTTGATTCATGAACACGCTAGTATGGACATTGAAAACGGAGCCTCACACTAGGTGGCACCCTATTCCCTATGGAGCGTTAGGTGAAAGGTAGTGAGGAGATCTATCTATCTATCTATCTATCTATTTCTCTATATATTTTTTTTCTCTCTCTCTCTCCCCCTCTCTCTCTCTCTCTCTCTGTCTCTCTGTCTCTCTCACTCTCTCTCTCTCTCTCTCTCTCTCTCTCTCTCTCTCTCTCTCTCTCTCTCTCTCGCTCTCTCTGTCTCTCTGTCTCTCTCTGTCTCTCTCTCTCTCTCTTTCTCTGCAGTTTGTTGACTACAAATGAAAAGTGCTTTTTGGAGTGCACAACAAGTGCTCTAATGGGCCCGCACTGTGTGTGTGTGTCTGTGTTTAGCTCTGTGTTGTGGTAAAAGCTGTATTTTTATATTTCGGTCCCTCAGGAGAACCTCTAGTCTGGGCTGAAGTGGGACAGAAGAGGACAGAGCACACACACACACACACACACACACACACACACACACACACACACACACACACCACACACACACCACACACACACCACACACACACCACACACACACCACACACACACCACACACACACACACACACCACACACACCACCACACACACACACACACACACACACACACACACACACACACACTGAGGACACTTGCTACAAATCAGAACCCCCAAGCAGTGCTGTTGGGCAGAGCAGCTAGGAGATCTAAGAGCTTTTAGGCCCTGTAGATCTCAGTAGAAAACCACAGAACATTCTATAGTTCAAACTGTTAACCACACAAAGACACAGGCCAGTATGGTCCTAAGAGTCTAACAGGAAGTGAGTTCAGCTCTTTCAAAATGTCTACAGAGAACTAGAGAGTTAGACCAGTCAGTAAGGTTCCAGATTTAGACCAGTCAGTAAGGTTCCAGAGTTAGACCAGTCAGTAAGGTTCCAGATTTAGACCAGTCAGTAAGGTTCCAGATTTAGACCAGTCAGTAAGGTTCCAGATTTAGACCAGTCAGTAAGGTTCCAGATTTAGACCAGTCAGTAAGGTTCCAGATTTAGACCAGTCAGTAAGGTTCCAGATTTAGACCAGTCAGTAAGGTTCCAGAGTTAGACCAGTCAGTAAGGTTCCAGAGTTAGACCAGTCAGTAAGGTTCCAGAGTTAGACCAGTCAGTAAGGTTCCAGATTTAGACCAGTCAGTAAGGTTCCAGAGTTAGACCAGTCAGTAAGGTTCCAGATTTAGACCAGTCAGTAAGGTTCCAGATTTAGACCAGTCAGTAAGGTTCCAGATTTAGACCAGTCAGTAAGGTTCCAGAGTTAGACCAGTCAGTAAGGTTCCAGAGTTAGACCAGTCAGTAAGGTTCCAGATTTAGACCAGTCAGTAAGGTTCCAGAGAACTAGAGAGTTAGACCAGTCAGTAAGGTTCCAGAGTTAGACCAGTAAATAAGGTTCCAAAGAACTAGAGATTTAGACCAGTCAGTAAGGTTCCAGATTTAGACCAGTCAGTAAGGTTCCAGATTTAGACCAGTCAGTAAGGTTCCAGAGTTAGACCAGTCAGTAAGGTTCCAGAGTTAGACCAGTCAGTAAGGTTCCAGAGTTAGACCAGTCAGTAAGGTTCCAGAGTTAGACCAGTCAATATGGTTCCAGAGTTAGACCAGTCAGTAAGGTTCCAGAGTTAGACCAGTCAGTAAGGTTCCAGAGTTAGACCAGTCAGTAAGGTTCCAGAGTTAGACCAGTCAGTAAGGTTCCAGAGTTAGACCAGTCAGTAAGGTTCCAGAGTTAGACCAGTCAGTAAGGTTCCAGAGAACTAGAGAGTTAGACCAGTCAGTAAGGTTCCAGAGTTAGACCAGTCAGTAAGGTTCCAGAGTTAGACCAGTCAGTAAGGTTCCAGAGTTAGACCAGTCAGTAAGGTTCCAGAGTTAGACCAGTCAGTAAGGTTCCAGAGTTAGACCAGTCAGTAAGGTTCCAGAGAACTAGAGAGTTAGACCAGTCAGTAAGGTTCCAGAGTTAGACCAGTCAGTAAGGTTCCAGAGTTAGACCAGTCAGTAAGGTTCCAGATTTAGACCAGTCAGTAAGGTTCCAGAGAACTAGAGAGTTAGACCAGTCAGTAAGGTTCCAGAGTTAGACCAGTAAATAAGGTTCCAAAGAACTAGAGAGTTAGACCAGTCAATAAGGTTCCAGAGTACTAGAGAGTTAGACCAGTCAGTAAGGTTCCAGATTTAGACCAGTCAGTAAGGTTCCAGATTTAGACCAGTCAGTAAGGTTCCAGAGTTAGACCAGTCAGTAAGGTTCCAGATTTAGACCAGTCAGTAAGGTTCCAGATTTAGACCAGTCAGTAAGGTTCCAGAGTTAGACCAGTCAGTAAGGTTCCAGAGTTAGACCAGTCAGTAAGGTTCCAGAGTTAGACCAGTCAGTAAGGTTCCAGAGAACTAGAGAGTTAGACCAGTCAGTAAGGTTCCAGAGAACAAGAGAGTTAGACCAGTCAGTAAGGTTCCAGAGTACTAGAGAGTTAGACCAGTCAGTAAGGTTCCAGATTTAGACCAGTCAGTAAGGTTCCAGAGAACTAGAGAATTAGACCAGTCAGTAAGGTTCCAGATTTAGACCAGTCAGTAAGGTTCCAGAGTTAGACCAGTCAGTAAGGTTCCAGAGAACTAGAGAGTTAGACCAGTCAGTAAGGTTCCAGAGAACTAGAGAGTTAGACCAGTCAGTAAGGTTCCAGAGAACTAGAGAGTTAGACCAGTCAGTATGGTTCCAGAGAACTAGAGAGTTAGACCAGTCAGTAAGGTTCCAGATTTAGACCAGTCAGTAAGGTTCCAGATTTAGACCAGTCAGTAAGGTTCCAGAGAACTAGAGAATTAGACCAGTCAGTAAGGTTCCAGATTTAGACCAGTCAGTAAGGTTCCAGAGTTAGACCAGTCAGTAAGGTTCCAGAGAACTAGAGAGTTAGACCAGTCAGTAAGGTTCCAGAGAACTAGAGAGTTAGACCAGTCAGTAAGGTTCCAGAGAACTAGAGAGTTAGACCAGTCAGTATGGTTCCAGAGAACTAGAGAGTTAGACCAGTCAGTAAGGTTCCAGATTTAGACCAGTCAGTAAGGTTCCAGAGTTAGACCAGTCAGTAAGGTTCCAGAGAACTAGAGAGTTAGACCAGTCAGTATGGTTCCAGAGAACTAGAGAGTTAGACCAGTCAGTAAGGTTCCAGATTTAGACCAGTCAGTAAGGTTCCAGATTTAGACCAGTCAGTAAGGTTCCAGAGAACTAGAGAATTAGACCAGTCAGTAAGGTTCCAGATTTAGACCAGTCAGTAAGGTTCCAGAGTTAGACCAGTCAGTAAGGTTCCAGAGAACTAGAGAGTTAGACCAGTCAGTAAGGTTCCAGAGAACTAGAGAGTTAGACCAGTCAGTAAGGTTCCAGATTTGAGACCAGTCAGTAAGGTTAGAGTTAGACCAGTCAGTAAGGTTCCAGAGAACTAGAGAATTAGACCAGTCAGTAAGGTTCCAGAGTTAGACCAGTCAGTAAGGTTCCAGAGTTAGACCAGTCAGTAAGGTTCCAGAGAACTAGAGAGTTAGACCAGTCAGTAAGGTTCCAGAGAACTAGAGAGTTAGACCAGTCAGTAAGGTTCCAGAGAACTAGGTTAGACCAGTCAGTATGGTTCCAGAGAACTAGAGAGTTAGACCAGTCAGTAAGGTTCCAGATTTAGACCAGTCAGTAAGGTTCCCAGAGTTAGACCAGTCAGTAAGGTTCCAGAGAACTAGAGAGTTAGACCAGTCAGTAAGGTTCCAGAGAACTAGAGAGTTAGACCAGTCAGTAAGGTTCCAGATAACTAAAGTTAGACCAGTCAGTACGGTTCCAAAGTCAGACCAGTCAGTAAGGTTCCAGAGAACTAGAGAGTTAGACCAGTCAGTAAGGTTTCAGATTTAGACCAGTCAGTAAGGTTCCAGATTTAGACAAGTCAGTAAGGTTCCAGAGTTAGACCAGTCAGTAAGGTTCCAGAGTTAGACCAGTCAGTAAGGTTCCAGATTTAGACCAGTCAGTAAGGTTCCAGATTTAGACCAGTCAGTAAGGTTCCAGATTTAGACCAGTCAGTAAGGTTCCAGATTTAGACCAGTCAGTAAGGTTCCAGAGTTAGACCAGTCAGTAAGGTTCCAGAGTTAGACCAGTCAGTAAGGTTCCAGAGAACTAGAGAGTTAGACCAGTCAGTAAGGTTCCAGAGAACTAGAGTTAGACCAGTCAGTAAGGGTTCCAAAGTCAGACCAGTCAGTAAGGTTCCAGAGAACTAGAGAGTTAGACCAGTCAGTAAGTTTCCAGAGAACTAGAGAATTAGACCAGTCAGTAAGGTTCCAGATTTAGACCAGTCAGTAAGGTTCCAGAGAACTAGAGAATTAGACCAGTCAGTAAGGTTCCAGATTTAGACCAGTCAGTAAGGTTCCAGAGTTAGACCAGTCAGTAAGGTTCCAGAGAACAAGAGAGTTAGACCAGTCAGTAAGGTTCCAGAGAACTAGAGAGTTAGACCAGTCAGTAAGGTTCCAGAGAACTAGAGAGTTAGACCAGTCAGTAAGGTTCCAGAGTTAGACCAGTCAGTAAGGTTCCAGAGAACTAGAGAGTTAGACCAGTCAGTAAGGTTCCAAAGTCAGACCAGTCAGTAAGGTTCCAGAGAACTAGAGAGTTAGACCAGTCAGTAAGGTTTCAGATTTAGACCAGTCAGTAAGGTTCCAGATTTAGACCAGTCAGTAAGGTTCCATAGTTAGACCAGTCAGTAAGGTTCCAGAGTTAGACCAGTCAGTAAGGTTCCAGATTTAGACCAGTCAGTAAGGTTCCAGATTTAGACCAGTCAGTAAGGTTCCAGATTTAGACCAGTCAGTAAGGTTCCAGATTTAGACCAGTCAGTAAGGTTCCAGAGTTAGACCAGTCAGCAAGGTTCCAGAGTTAGACCAGTCAGTAAGGTTCCAGAGAACTAGAGAGTTAGACCAGTCAGTAAGGTTCCAGAGAACTAGAGAGTTAGACCAGTCAGTAAGGTTCCAGAGTTAGACCAGTCAGTAAGGTTCCAGAGAACTAGAGTTAGACCAGTCAGTAAGGTTCCAAAGTCAGACCAGTCAGTAAGGTTCCAGAGAACTAGAGAGTTAGACCAGTCAGTAAGGTTCCAGAGAACTAGAGAATTAGACCAGTCAGTAAGGTTCCAGATTTAGACCAGTCAGTAAGGTTCCAGAGAACTAGAGAATTAGACCAGTCAGTAAGGTTCCAGAGAACTAGAGAGTTAGATCAGTCAGTAAGGTTCCAGAGAACTAGAGAGTTAGACCAGTCAGTAAGGTTCCAGAGTTAGACCAGTCAGTAAGGTTCCAGAGTTAGACTAGTCAGTAAGGTTCCAGAGAACTAGAGTTAGACCAGTCAGTAAGGTTCCAAAGTCAGACCAGTCAGTAAGGTTCCAGAGAACTAGAGTTAGACCAGTCAGTAAGGTTTCAGATTTAGACCAGTCAGTAAGATTCCAGATTTAGACCAGTCAGTAAGGTTCCAGAGTTAGACCAGTCAATAAGCTTCCAGAGTTAGACCAGTCAGTAAGGTTCCAGATTTAGACCAGTCAGTAAGGTTCCAGATTTAGACCAGTCAGTAAGGTTCCAGAGTTAGACCAGGATGCTTTAAGAAGAGAGTAGCGTTGTACAGGATGCTTTAAGAAGAGAGTAGCATTGTACAGGGGATGCTTTAAGAAGAGAGTAGCATTGTACAGGATGCTTTAAGAAGAGAGTAGCATTGTACAGGATGCTTTAAGAAGAGAGTAGCGTTGGACAGGATGCTTTAAGAAGAGAGTAGCGTTGGACAGGATGCTTTAAGAAGAGAGTAGCGTTGGACAGGATGCTTTAAGAAGAGAGTAGCGTTGGACAGGATGCTTTAAGAAGAGAGTAGCATTGTACAGGATGCTTTAAGAAGAGAGTAGCATTGTACAGGATGCTTTAAGAAGAGAGTAGCATTGTACAGGATGCTTTAAGAAGAGAGTAGCGTTGGACAGGATGCTTTAAGAAGAGAGTAAGCGTTGGACAGGATGCTATAAGACAGTGGTTCTCCAACTTTATGACCAGCAACCCCCAAAAGGGACTGGTTCAAAGCTCACAACCCCCCATGCAAATACACATGCACGCGCGTGCACAAACGCTGTGCAAACATAGCCTGTCATTTCAGCCATAAACAGTGATACATTTTCAAAATGCCAAACATAGAGATACACTGTGTTTTCCATCTGCATTTGGAGCTGAAAGTCATTCATGTTAGCAGCCAATATCAAGCAATATCATGTCCCTCCAG
Organism: Coregonus clupeaformis; assembly: GCF_020615455.1. Lineage (NCBI taxonomy): Eukaryota > Metazoa > Chordata > Actinopteri > Salmoniformes > Salmonidae > Coregonus > Coregonus clupeaformis. The sequence continues at coordinate 162,205 of NW_025534578.1, read as the reverse complement.
TCTAGCAGGATCATAAGGCCTACCAGCGGTGGATGTCATGTCCCTCCAGTCTAGCAGGATCATAAGGCCTACCAGGAGACGGATGTCATGTCCCTCCAGTCTAGCAGGATCATAAGGCCTACCAGGAGACGGATGTCATGTCCCTCCAGTCTAGCAGGATCATAAGGCCTACCAGGAGACGGATGTCATGTCCCTCCAGTCTAGCAGGATCATAAGGCCTACCAGGAGACGGATGTCATGTCCCTCCAGTCTAGCAGGATCATAAGGCCTACCAGGAGACGGATGTCATGTCCCTCCAGTCTAGCAGGATCTAAGGCCTACCAGGAGACGGATGTCATGTCCCTCCAGTCTAGCAGGATCATAAGGCCTACCAGGAGACGGATGTCATGTCCCTCCAGTCTAGCAGGATCATAAGGCCTACCAGGAGACGGATGTCATGTCCCTCCAGTCTAGCAGGATCATAAGGCCTACCAGGAGACGGATGTCATGTCCCTCCAGTCTAGCAGGATCATAAGGCCTACCAGGAGACGGATGTCATGTCCCTCCAGTCTAGCAGGATCATAAGGCCTACCAGGAGACGGATGTCATGTCCCTCCAGTCTAGCAGGATCATAAGGCCTACCAGGAGACGGATGTCATGTCCTCCAGTCTAGCAGGATCATAAGGCCTACCAGGAGACGGATGTCATGTCCCTCCAGTCTAGCAGGATCATAAGGCCTACCAGGAGACGGATGTCATGTCCCTCCAGTCTAGCAGGATCATAAGGCCTACCAGGAGACGGATGTCATGTCCCTCCAGTCTAGCAGGATCATAAGGCCTACCAGGAGACGGATGTCATGTCCCTCCAGTCTAGCAGGATCATAAGGCCTACCAGCGGTGGATGTCATGTCCCTCCAGTCTAGCAGGATCATAAGGCCTACCAGGAGACGGATGTCATGTCCCCTCCAGTCTAGCAGGATCATAAGGCCTACCAGGAGACGGATGTCATGTCCCTCCAGTCTAGCAGGATCATAAGGCCTACCAGGAGACGGATGTCATGTCCCTCCAGTCTAGCAGGATCATAAGGCCTACCAGGAGACGGATGTCATGTCCCTCCAGTCTAGCAGGATCATAAGGCCTACCAGGAGACGGATGTCATGTCCCTCCAGTCTAGCAGGATCATAAGGCCTACCAGGAGACGGATGTCATGTCCCTCCAGTCTAGCAGGATCATAAGGCCTACCAGAGAGACGGATGTCATGTCCCTCCAGTCTAGCAGAGTTTTCCTTCCTTACTATTATTCTGATAAAGCAGCAGAACATGTTCCACCTTCATCCAGAGTGTGAATAACGGGGCCCAAGGGGATCTCAGACCCCTGAATGAGATAGTCAAACTTTGGGGGGATCTCAGACCCTGAATGAGATAGTCAAACTTTGGGGGGATCTCAGACCCCTGAATGAGATAGTCAAACTTTGGGGGATCTCAGACCCCTGAATGAGATCGTCAAACTTTGGTGGGGGGATCTCAGACCCCTGAATGAGATCGTCACAACTTTGGGGGGGGGGATCTCAGACCCCTGAATGAGATAGTCAAACTTTGGGGGGATCACAGACCCCTGAATGAGATCGTCAAACTTTGGGGGGGATCACAGACCCCTGAATGAGATCATCAAACTTTGGGGGATCTCAGACCCTGAATGAGATCGTCAAACATTTGGGGGGATCTCAGACCCCTGAATGAGATCGACAAACTTTGGGGGGATCTCAGACCCCTGAATGAGATCGTCAAACTTTGGGGGATCTCAGACCCCTGAATGAGATAGTCAAACTTTGGGGGGTCTCTAAATAATGCTTATTTTTTAACCAATTCTCCTATTTGTTTACGATGCAATTTATACTGGTACAGTGGTAAATATTCAAATAAAGCTTATTCCAAATGAAACTAACATTCCCACCTGTGTGTCATGGTGTAGTATAAATCCATCTCCATGTGGCTGTACTTGTCATTAGTGGTGGGCATTACGAGGCTTTTCGGTGAGCCGCATCATTTGACTCCGTTCAACTTTTTTGGTGTTTTGTAACAATGTCTCTTTCTATTCATCAAACCCCACTTTGAGAACCACAGTCGCGACCCCCAAACCCCACTTTGAGAACTACAGTCGCGAACCCACAAACCCCACTTTGAGAACCAGCTATAAGAGGTTGTACTCACTATAGAAGAGCTTCAGG